>NC_057812.1:445663728-445800885 GCF_018294505.1 Triticum aestivum | reverse complement strand
CGATGGAGGCTGGATGAACAGGACCCCCGTTTCGACCGTAGCGCTCCAACACAAGTCCGTTTCCTCCATTTTGCGGTACGCCACACCCCTCCCGATCAATAGGATCCCCGTTTCGACCGTAGGAGGTGTGTTTCCTCCGTTTTGCGGTACGCCACACCCCTCCCGATCAACAGGACCCCCGTTTCGACCGTAGGAGGTCCATTTCCTCCGTTTTGCGGTACGCACACCCCCTCCCGATCAACAGGACCCCCGTTTCGACCGTAGGAGGTCCGTTTCCTCCGTTGTGTGGTACGCCGGGCCTCGTTTCCATCGCCTCTTCCGTTCAAGCCCTCCCGATGAACACAACCACGCATTCCGTTCCGACCCATGAACACGACGACGATGTTGTTTCTACGTTCCGACCCAGCCATGTACACGAGCCCTCGCCGTACGTATGCGCGAGTAGGCGTTGAGACCCCGCCCGTATGTACACATACGTGGCCGTATTTTCTTTCTTGCACCCTGGCCGCTATACGTACGTGTACATGCTACGTGCGCGCCTCTACTACCACACGTGCGCGCCTCTACTACCACACGTGCACGCCTCTACATTGACTAGTATGTACGTACACGTACGCGACCAGAATGTCAACGCTACGTATGCCTCGACCAGGTGGGTCCCGACTGTCAGGCACTTCCTTGCCTGCGAAGATGTAGCTGGTGGGTCCCAGCAGTCAGGGGGCGAAATATGGTGGCTTGTCCGGTGGGTCCCCGCTGTCAGGTGGAGGAATAATTATTTTGCACGTAATAAGGAGACACTTCCTTGCTGCGGCCGTGGACCCAGCTGTCAACCTCTCCACGTACAGTCCACGTCCGATGGAAGCCGTTCCTTGACCATGTTGACCATGCCGCACCGAGAGCACCAGGGCGGTGGACGACGGCGAGGCCTAGGAAGGGGACGACGCAGAGCTGGGGAAGACGCGATAGTGGATGCCCACGCGTAGAGGAGTATGAGGGCACTGGTTCGCTGCGGTGTGTGGCTGCCGTTGCCGCGGAGTAACATGGGGTGTGGGTGAGTAGAGGGATGGCCTGGCCAGCGGTGGGAGTAGTAGGGGGTGGTGAGGCCTCCGCCGCATCGCAGCCGGCCACAGGAGGCAGGAGCACGAGGCACGACCGGCGCTGGTTTGGGTGGCTGGAGCAAGAAGACCAGAGGTTGAAGAAGCACGACGGCCGTTGGATGGACATCGTACGGTCACTGGAGCTAGAATCGTGCATATTGACCAAGTTGACAAAGCCATCCATCCCCATCAACTTAGTAGGCCCACAAGTCAGCCTCCCAGCAAGGTGGGTCCCAGCTAGCCGGGGGAGTATTTAGTTTTTTGTGCGTAATAAGGAGGCACTTCTGGTGGGTGCAAGCTGACAGCGGGGGGAACGTTTTTTCGCGAAATACGGTGGCCCGTCCGGTGGGTCCCAGCAGTCAGGGGGAAATGATTTTTTTTTGCAAAATACTGGTGGCCCGTCCGATGGGTCCCTGCTATCAGGTGGATGAATAATTATTTTTCGCATAATAAGGAGGCACTTCCTTGCGGTTGCCGTGGACCCAGCTGTCAGCCTCTCCACGTACAGTATTCTTCCGATGGAATTCGATCGTTGACCACATTGACCATGGCGCGCCGACAACACCACGGCGGTGGACGACGGCGAGGCCTAGGAAGGGGATGACACGGAGCCGGGGAAGACGTGGCAGTGGATGCCCACGCGGAGAGGAGTACGAGGGTTCACTGGTTCGGCTGCGCTGCCGTTGCCGCATAATAACAGGGGGTGTGGGTGAGTGGAGTGGAGGGATGGCCTGGCCAGCGGTGGGAGTAGTATGGGGCGGTGAGGCCTCCGCGGCAGCACAGCCGGCCACGGGAGGCAGGAGCAGGCGGCACGACCAGCGCTGGTTTGGGCGGCTGGAGCAAGAAAACCAGAGGTTGAAGAAGCACTACGGCCGTTGGATGGACATCGTACGGTCAGTCGAGCTAGAATCGTGCATATTGATTAAGTTGACAAAGCCCTTCGTCCCCATCAACTTAGTAGTCCCACTATACTGGGTCCCAGGTAGCAGGGGGTATTCATTTTTTTGTGCGTAATAAGGAGGCACTTCCTTGCGTGCGAAGATATAGCTAGTGGGTCCGAGCTGTCAGCGGCGGTAATGTTTTTTTTGTGAAATACAGAGGCCGTTTCGGTGGGTCCCAGATGTCAGGTGGAGGAAATCATTATTTTGCGCGTAATAAGGAGGCATTTCCTTGCGTGCGTCCATGGACCCAGCTGTCAGCCTCTCCACGTACAGTCCACTTCGGATGCATGTCGGTCATTGACCACGCTGACCACGCCACGCCGAGAGCACCAGGGCGGTGGACGACGGTGAGGCCTAGGAAGGGAACGACACGGAGGCAGGGAAGACTCGGTCGTTGTTTTTGTTTCCCACGCGAAGGGGAGTACGAATGTACGAGGGTTTACTGGTTTGTCTGCCGTCGCCGGAGAATAACAGCAGGTGTGGGTGAGTAGAGGGATGGCTAGGCCAGCGATGGGAGTATGGTGGGGCGGTGAGGCCTGCGCGGCAGTACAGCCGGCCGTGGGGAGGAGGGAGCAGGCAGTCCCGCCGGTGCTTGTTTGAGCGGTTGGACCAGGAAGAGCAGAGATTGAAGAAGCACGACGGCCGTTGGATGGACATCCAACAGTATACAGGCCATCTGTGGAAAGCCTCAAATCTGTGGAAAACAGCATACAGCCCATCTACCATTATTTCAAATAATTTATAGCCCATTTGCTAATTATTATGGGTTTTTTTGGAGCCCATATTCTTTATGTTAGCATTATAGCCCATATTGTGGCCACGGTTAAAAAATTATATGAAATTTTGCATATGTTGGTGCAGTCTGAACTATTTTTAATCTGAAATTTCGAGTCCCATTCAGACTGATTTTAAAAATAAATGTATATCAATATAAAATCCAATAAATTTTCCATGCATAAAAATCAATGCAATTTAAAATCTCGAAATGAAAAAAATATATATGAAAATAATTGCCGGTTTGATGTGTTTTAAAAATGTACAGCCCATTTCTCATTACTGATAGGCCATTTTCTCGGCCAGCCGAATGAAGCTCTCCTCGTCTTGAAAGATTTGTAGCCCAATAGGCCTGATAAAGCGACTTACTTGACAAATCACAAAAAAACTGGGCTAGCCATTTTCAGAAAGAAAAAAAAAACTACTGGGCTGGTCTGTGGTAAACATAAAAGAAAAGGCTGTCTAGACAGGCCAGAGTGTCCTGCACAGCCCAGTTGACACCCTGCTTCCGTCTAAAAAACAAATTAGATAAATGCCACTCCAATTATGGCGATTCATAAAAATGCCACTGCAATTTCCAAACTTTGAAAAATGCCACTGCAATTTTTGCAAACTTTGAAAAACACCACTGCAGTTTGCAAACTTTGAAAAACGCCACTCCAGACTTCGAAAAATGCCACTAGAAATGGCATGAAATGGCATTTTTCAAAGTTTGGAAATTGCCGTGGCATTTCTCGAATACACCAGATTTGGAGTGGCATTTATCAAATTAACCCAAAACAAAAATAACTGGGCGAGCTGCTGGGACCCTGGTGTCAGCCGCTTGTTGTGCAATTCTCTCATTTATTGACTACGTTGACAATGGCATGGGACCCAGATGTCAGAAATCCATTAGGAGGAGCCATTTTTTATTGGCTTGAAATAAGGAGGCACTTGCTTGCGTACTGCCATGACCTTGGCGGGTCCCTGCTGTCATCCTCTCCACGTACAATCATCTCCTGATTGTGTACGCGTCAACTTGCTAGGCCCACAAGTCAGCCTCTAAACCGTGGAGGACAAATACAACCCATTTAAAAAATAACAGCCCATTCCATACGTTCAAATGGAAAGTTCAACATTCAGACCAAAGTAACAGGTCTGATCCACATATAGAGTACTGAACTTCCACGTTGACAACCATCATAGCCAAGTTAACAATCTACTCCCACTAACACTCTAGTAGTGTACAAGTACTAACTTACTCTTAGCTAACTAGACGATGCCGGCCGCCATCTGCTGTCCATGCTAAACGCCGGCACCGGCGTCCTCCGCCTCGCCTCGGACTTGCCAGAGGTGCGATAGGAGGCACTTGCTTGTGTACGAGCTTGTCAGTTTCTTCAGAGGTAGGCATTTTTATTCAAAAAACTACCACTTCACATCTTGCGTTGCAAATAAAACTGTCGGGAGCGCATTTGTAGGCTAGCTAGTGATCGATCAGTAACTTGTAAACACTGAGCGAACAGAAATAAGTAACTGTTAATGCATCTCAATGATTCACAGATCATATACAAATATGTAGCTCCAAAAGCAAAGATCAGCCACTTTGGATCTTGCGTCGCAACTAAAACTAACTAGTACGATTCCCATACATAAGATCAACATGTTAATGCATCTCAATGACTCACAGATCATATACAAATATGTAGCTCCAAAAGCAAAGATCTAGAAAAAACATCTGTTCTTCCTACTAACATGGATGCTTCTATTGGCCAACATTCAGTACAGACTGAAAGACAAATTTGTTTGTGAAGTCTACAATTCCTCTTGCAAACATAAGTGGTTTCACCAACAGCTGGAACCATGAGAATGAACCAGACATGATGGAGGAACATGCACTACAATATGATTTGGTCTTCCCTCAATCACACTGCGAGACTATTTTCAGAATATAAACTTTAACTTAGGAAAAATGATGTCCATTGTATAATCATACCAAAGCAATGAAGCACCTAGTGTTGGCTAATAAATAGTACAGTACTACTTTTCTGCAGTCCATGAAGTGACTATCCAATCTTTCTGTGTCTATTTTCAAATGGCACTGCATGCAGTGACTATACTATTCTCTTGTGCAGTTCAACCAAAATTGCGGGCACTTTGTTGGTTTGCCAAATAGCAACAGGCAAACATCTCTATCTGCACAAATATCAAGCAGCTAGTAAACATATACCACACCTTGTATTTTCAGTTTAAACATGTCTCTTCCGCTTAGCATCTGTCATGTTCTGCACTGGACAATCTGATACAGTTATGTTTTGCACTAGACAATTTCATACTGAATTGATTTGCTGGTTCAGAGTAGAAATATAGCGCCTAGTCTTTATCAGACCAAGGATATCCATGTTCGCAATGATGGAAGAGGTGAAATCGATACAACCGAAATTGAGCATCCAATCATTGAATCCTGTCCTGCACCTCTAATGTAGGTCCACCCTGCCAATAAATTCACATGAAAACCACTAGTATTACTATCTAATGACAGTACAAAAAGAGTAGCAAGATAGTAGCAAACCATGTACCTTCATAATGAACAGCTCATAGTGCCACCAATTGGATATAAAGGTTGGGAAAAAACATGCTCCTAATGTTGAACCAGTTGGACTTTTTGTGCAGTTCCACTAAAATTGAGCATCCCTGTTTGCATAGATATTGAAAGTGTGATTACTCTAAAAGTGGCACTAGTTGAAGCATAGACTCACAAATATAAGCATTCCAATTTCTTAATGGGAAAAGGTAGCAATACTGTTTCTAACCACCTATTTGAAGGAATAAATAAAGCAACAGCGGCTGATGTGAGGAAGGCATACATAGTTTTTTCTGGAAAAGTGAGCCATTCCTGACCTTTCCTCTTCTTTTAAGCAAATTTTGTGCAGTTCTACTAAAATAAAATGCCATCACCGCCTTGACAATTCAGTGACACTGTACAAAAGGAAATGACTTAACATTACATCATGATGTCAGGTATAGGCATTAGAGACAAACATACAGACATCCTCAAGAGAACATGCGGAGGAGGAGGTGCCCACTCTTGACCTTTCCTCTTGTCTTCATAATTTTCTGTGCAGTTTAACCAAAATAAAATGACATCAGCACCTTGGCATTTTGGTGACACTGTCCAAAAAAGTTAACTTATCTCATGAAAGTGAGGTATGTAATCTATAAGCATTAACAGTGCCAAAATCTGACGGGAGTAACAAGTTTCATCGTTGGTATACTGGCTGTGCAACATCATTAGAATGCCTTATAGCTGAAAAATCTTTAATACATCCACAATCAACAGCTAATCCTGAAATAATCCAGTGACATTAAATGGCATTGCTTAAATTTATGGGTGGCATTAGACTAAGAGCGGCATTAGTTAAATGTGGCATCACTTTAGCAGTAGCATTGCTTGACTTGACTGCTGGCGTTATACTAACAACAAAAAAAGTGGCAATAAGAGCATGGGAGGCACCAGTACGATGTACCTCCATGGATGCAGAGTGGTGAGGGAGGTATGGTTGCCCAGAGCAACAAATATCTAGGCAGCATATGTGGATTACGGTCCCATTTTTGTTCTCTTTAGTCACCTTTTTCCTATGCGAGGACAACAAACTGATCGACCTGGTCATTCTCTATTGTGTTGTCATGCCTTTCTACCCTTCTTCAACCAAGAGACACGAGAGTCGTTCCTTAGCTACTGATTTTCCCCTTTTCAACCTAGATGCGGGTTCGATGCCTACTCTCTTGGACAGTACAGTCTCCCTTCCTTTCCTTATTCAACCCAAACATGGATTAGTCTGCATGAAGTAGGGTTTCCTTTAATAGTGCAAATTATGGTTTTCATCTGCGTGGCCAGCAGAGTAGAGGATAACAAATTGGGAAGATGGTGGAGTGGAAAAATATCCACATGCAATGACGTAGAAGATGGGGCAATAGAACAAGGTTATGGCTCGAAAAGAGGTAGCATACCTGAGGGTCGGTGGGAAGTGGCTTCGCTCATGGTCGTCATCCTCCGCACACACTACGGTAGCAAGCTTGGGGACGGAGGCCATCCCGCGCGTGCGCTAGGTCTGAGAGGACGGCCTTGTCGTCAGTGCGTGACCTCGCTCGCCGACGACGAGTGCGTCAACGCTGCACGTCCTTTTCTTCCCCGGCGGATCTGTGACCACTGGTGAGGAGGGAGAGAGGGGCCGTCTTTTTTAGATCTGGAGAGAGGGTGGTAGTGTGAGAAGCAAGCGGGCAGCCCTTAGCAAGAAAGCGTTGAAGCTCCACCCTTTATATATCTTTTTTATACTACTAGTACTGGAGGTGGGGTAGTGGTAGAGTAGTTTATATTTTCTCTGCGTACAGTACCAGTTAGTCGTGCTTCAAAACTGATCAGCACGCCATTAAAAAAATAAAGGTCGATAACTAATGCGGCACCTTGGGCCAACGCGGCCAGATCGCATTTTGCACGAGAAATTACACACCATGTTTCGTTGACATGTGGTCCCATTCCAACATATCAGTGAGACAACGGCGAGTAGTAGGAGTATTTCCGAACGGACGTGTAGGCCGGGGTGCCTCTTCGTGAACCATGGCAAACTCGCAACCGTCCACCGACTCTTCACCTTTCCCTCTTGATTTGGAACTGTTGTCGCACGCTCTTCCTCTCCCTCCTCCATTTTCCTTCAGCCCTTCACCCTTTCTTCTGCCATTGTTCGATCGTCTTCTCCATGGAGGGAACAAGCCGGAAACGACCTCGTTATTCTTGCCCCGATCTGAAAGATGATGTGGTGGAGGAACTCATTGATCGGTGCGACGTCATCACCTCGGCTAGCATGGCAGGTTCATTCCAGCCCATTCTCGACTCAACTAATAACATCATTGCAAGGAACCCAAGGGTCAAGGAGCGGTCTGATCTCCCCTATCTTCTTTGCCGTGACCCTGATGACTGGCGCCGACACGACGGAGGTCTCGCCCTGTGCAAGTTGATGCCGCTTGATAATGATACGTGTGATGTTAAGATGCCATCGCTTGAGGGCAAGGCTTGGGCGGGCGCAAATGGAGATTGGGTTGTTTACATTGGGTCCAACTGCGAGTGGGAACTTGTGAATGTGTACACTCATCACCGAGTTCCACTTCCAAAAATCTCAGCACACTGTCCAGAGGTTGAGCACACCGGTAATGTACGCATGTTCAAATATGATCATGGTGACTGTCGTCTACGGAAGATAGCAATTTGTCGAGTTCCCAACCGCTCTTGGAATTACAAAAACAATGATGTTGTTGCTATCTTCGACAAGCTTGTTGTCGTCCTTGATGGTTTCACTCGATGGATATTGCTCAAAAATCAGTTTCTGTACACGGATGAGTACTGTGATGCAATTGAATACGAGGGCCTTGCGTTTGCTGCCACCACTCATGGCACTGTTTTTGCATGGCATCCTCGTTGTTTCGGTACGTTTGTCATCCACCATAATTATAATTGTTTCATCCACATGCATGCGGGTTAGCAAGTTTCCCTTTACTAATTAACCTTCTTATTGTGTTTCCAAGGTCCTGTGAACATCCCACCACCTATACTTGAAGATTATTATAACCAAGGGGGAGATGACGATGGTGATGATCACGAGCATGAGGACGAGCAGCACCGATATACTCTGTGGCGCCTGGCAACTAATTCCGATGGATCACCTCTTCTTATGTGTATACAGCCCACTGATGATGTTACTACTAAGGAAGCAGGTGTAGTCTCCCATGGTCGCACTCTCCGGACCTATTCCAACACCCATTGCATGGTATTCGGGATGGATACTAGGGTGCTAGCGCCAACTCCTTCTCCCTGGCACAGAATTTATAGTCTTGGAGAAAACTCACTCTTCCTTGGACAAAACTATCCGATGATGGTGAAAGGCGATCCAACTGCTGTTGACACATTTATGAGAAGCAACTGTGTCTATACCTCGGATATTTGGGTGGTTCCCTACCCTGGTACTGATATAGTAGGCCGCTTCAGCCTGGATGATCAGTCCTGCGTTGGTCTTCAGATCGACAACGGATGGCCCGTCCCAGAGAATCACTTGTGGTTCAGAGCAAGCGTTTCCAACGCTGCGGAATGGTTGAGTTGAAGTTCATTTCATGGCTTGTTATTTGTTGTGTGGTGAAAACTTTAGTATTTATAATGTATCCTCGTTGTCGATGTGGGTTGATGACCTGTTGTACTATGTAATAAAATGATATGCCTGTGATAAACTTACTAAATTTATGAATGGCTTTCGAGTCGCTTCTCTGAGTGAGTGGTGCGACGAGGCAAAAAAATATTTTCCGAATACATAATTGTACGTGCATTGTAACAGGTTATCGGATCAGGCCAATCAACAATAGTAGTACACTATTTGTACTAGCTTCACATGCTTCGCGCGTCGGGCGGGTGTTTTTACTGTAGCCATATGTTAATGTGTTTGTTGTACGTAACCTGCACCTCGAATCCTCGATATACTAGTAGTATAGTATATAGTAGTAGTAAGTAGTAGGAGTAGTAGGGTGGCATGGGCCAGAACAATCATTCACGTCCAGGAGTATGGCACACGCCACCACCACGACATCCATCTGACACCATATTATTTCTTGGAGTCCATGCGAGAGCAATCTCTTCAACCTCGTCGTTTCTCTAACTTCAGCCATCGCGTGGCGGGCGAGGTGGGGGTTTGCCGATAGTCGGTTTCCTTAACTGCGGTCCCACTTGTAAGGCCAACTCCAACACACGACCCCAAATGGACCTCCGTTTTGCACGAACTCCAACGCTAATTTTGACTACTCCTGTAGTAAGTTGGATTAGTGCCTTCTCGATGCATTCATTGTTGATCTGGGGAGGCTCGATCTTGCGTGCTTCTTTCTTCTTCGAGTGTAAAGTAGACGTTGCTTCCTCGCATCTAGTCTCATGTCTAGCCTCTATTCTATACTAGCTAAAAGTGATTGAACATCTACTAAATTGCGCTCTATCAATATATGGATGTACTCTTCTTCCCAATACAAAAACTTGCATCCATTCTACTCCCTCCGTTGCACAATACTACATGCCTTCTATTTGTCAAAATATATATGTATCTAGACATGTCTTAGTATATAGGTACATCCATTTTTGGACAAATGGAAGTCAAGTATTTTGGAACGGAGGGAGTACACAATAAAATTTTTAAGTTAGCACAACTAGTCTAATCTGAGAGCAGAACCGAAGATTTGGTCGGGTTCTTCCTCCTTTTACCGACACGTGGGACATCCAACATCCAGGTCGTGTCATGAAATAAAATAGAGTGGTAGTTGAAGCCACGAGATGTGCATCTTGGGTTAAACTGTAAATAGAATCTTACTACTCTTGAGTAACTCCAAAAGCGGCCACCGAAGATCTTTATTGAATTTGTTTTTCATCACCAGCACGTCGAGGTGAAAGATGTGCAGGTTCAGTGGGTCCTCTTACATTTTCACTGACATGTGGGGCCACATGTGAGCAAACAGACGATGGGCTCCGCGCGTCCACTGGCTGGCTGAGAAGAGAGATAGAGGAGGGCTGAGCACGGACTACGGGAAATTTGTTCTACGTACCTCGATATAGGCTCGATATAGTGGGGTGGCATGGGCCATAACTAGCATTCACGTCTAGCAGTACGGCACACGCCACCCACACGAGTCCCATCCGACACCAATTTTCTTGGAGTCCATGCTACAATCATCTCTTCTCCCTCTTGTCCTCTTTTCTCAGCCATTGCACGGTGGGCGGGGTGGGGGTTCGCCGATAGTCGGTTTGCTCAACTGCGGTACCACTTGTAAGTGAAAATGCAACACCGCACGCATTCCCGCTTGAGCGGCGTGCCAGACCAACCGTGTGGGGGTGCGACACGAACACGGCAGGCTTTTCCTTTTGAACTCGTAACTTGTAAAATTTGGTTCTGCTCCATGGCGCGATCGATAGATAGAAAAGAACGATTTTGCCTAGAGTAATGAGAAGTTTGCTTCTGGCGCCATTCATGCATGGAGTACATACGAAAATTATGAAGTTGATGCGGAAGGTAAGATAACTACTGTAGTATCATATACTACTACATGGATTTGACGGAAGGATAAAAATACATACGGATCCATCAACGTTAAACGACATCCTCACGCCCTAGTGCGCCGGGTCACCAACCGACGTGTGAGGAGCAGCGGCGTTGGCGGCGAGCTCAACGTGCTTCTGAACAGTGCCGTCCAAGGTTGCCCTGCGCTCCAAGAAGGCTAGCATCCTATCGTCCTCCTCTTGCATGTACTAGTCCTTGTGGACGATTTGCGTGTAGACGTGGGTGATTATGTCGATGGTGTCTTGATGCGCCAGGTGCTGCGTGGCGAGCGCGACCTCGAGGTGGACATTCTCCAGCGCGACGGCGGGCAGTCGCAGGGCCACCAGTGTGTCGAAGAGGTTGTTACCATAGTGGCCGTTGAGGGTGGCAGGCATCGCAGAGCCTGGGTGCGTCGGCTGGAGGCTTACGTCAATGTCGTCCGCAAGCTTCTTGATGACGGTGAACTTGTCGAGGAAACCGACGAGGACCTCGTCGAACAAGGATGCGAAGCTGTCGTCCAAGCGGCCCCTCGCCCTGGCAGCCTCAAGCAATACTACCTGCCGGGCCGCAGGCCGACGTCTTGGACCATCTGGCACAGCCGGCTGATGCTCGCGCTCATCGCCTCCATGGGTCTAGCGTAGCTTCTAGTCAACTGATCTTGCGATTCGAGTGATCACTCAGCCCTTGGTTAGCGTGCGTAGGTGCGTAGGATTCGTACTACTCCTCGGCCCTCTACTGCACCTGGCTTTGGCTATATGATAGGTGGGCCAGCCACCCCCTGGGGCCACGTGTCATTCACCTCCTGACCCGTCTCTCACACGCACCCTGCTAGTGTATATACTCCCTCCTTTCCGGTTTATAGGGCTTATCTCAAAATTTTAGTTTTTCCATTTCATAAGGCTCAATTTGGTTGTTTTCCATCACATGTTCATATTCCAAGGTGCATTAAATCATTGCATGCAAGTACTAAGAGAAAATTGACCAATGCATGTAATTTATGCATGCATGCATTGCAATTAATGCATTGGTAAACATACTTTTTTGAGGAAAACAAGAGCATTAATTGGGTGCTTTTGCAAACTACAAAAAGTATTCCACCACTCACCATCTACCTTGGTTGGTGAGAATTTTGAATTGAGCCTTATAAACCGGAAAGGAGGGAGTATAGTGGTTTTCTTTTTCTCTCCATATCAACCATTTTATATTGCGTACGTGTCATTCAAGAGTGAAATGATGGTTGCTTCTTCCGATTAACTTACTGTGTGATTTGACTGCTCCTTAGTGGCCCTACACATACTCCCCCTACGTGTATGCAACAGTCACACGTACACATGGACGCAAAAACGCGCGCGACGCCCTAATGCATGCATGTCCGAGCACACGACGGAACACACATGGTGACACTCAAGCGCTCAACCTACACGTGCATGCACACACATACTCAGTCAAGGTGAGCTAGTGACCGTATGAACACCGGAATATATATATATATATATATATATATATATATATATATATTGAGCACAATGAGCGTATTATGAAGTCCACTGACCATATTTTTACAAATATACAGTGACAGACAGTGTATTTATCTCGTTTGAAATTAAGCCATGTTAACCGAAGAGGAGGCAGCATGGACTAGCATTACTTTGCTGTGTCCCGTCAACTTGCCGAACGAGGAGAAGGTTGCAGGACGGGAGAAGCTTGCACGTGGTGGCTCGCAGGACAAGGAGAAACTTTTGACTAATGCAAGCTCTCCCTCGCTCAGGCGGTGGACGTGCAACAATTAATTCGGTGTCAGATTGCCAGAAGCATACTACACTATACTACTAGGAACCGGATGGAGGAGCGTCTGCACTCATTATAATTTTAAAATGTGATAAAGCAATCTTCAACACATTTGGTTCTCTTCGAGGATTCTCGCATGTGATAATGGAAGTTTATTGCATGGAACACTCGCCACAATTCTCGCTTAATTCTGGCTCATATCCTGTTACAAATAGTAGCGCTCAGTAATATCTCCTCTTTTTTTGTTATTCAGCATGTAAACAGGTCAGCAAACCTTGCGGCGCATCTTCGTGCGAACCGTGCTTGCTGCACTTTGAATGTGGCCGAGAGCTGGCTTGATGAAACACCTCGCTTCCTACTTTTTTTGGCTTCCTAGTCACCAGTGTCTTGGCTGATCGTCCTAAGAATGATTATATATATGAATAAAGCTCTCTCATTTACCCACAAAAAAGATTAAGCCATATTAACCGGAAAGGAGGGAGTATGGACTAGCACTACTTTTTGGTGTGTCCCGTCAACTCGCAGAACGAGGAGAAGCTTGCAGGACAAGGTGAAGCTCGCTTATGCCTTTTTGACCTACCCTCGGTGGACATGTATTAGTCCATTCGGTGTCAGATTGTCAGAGGCATACGCTGTAGTACCCAGCATGTGGAGTACCATCATTGTTCGACTTCACGAAGGGGCGAAGAGCCAAGCGCAGTACTAGTATGCGTACTTGGTTTTGCACCTTCATGCTACTCCACCCTCTGTCACAGTTTACAGGGCGCGCTTCATTATGATGCATTTCTCTCAATGCATTTCCACCACCTGAGAGACTTTAGACGCGTTTGGTTTAATGCTCAATTAATTATGTCGGCG
Organism: Triticum aestivum; assembly: GCF_018294505.1. Lineage (NCBI taxonomy): Eukaryota > Viridiplantae > Streptophyta > Magnoliopsida > Poales > Poaceae > Triticum > Triticum aestivum. The sequence continues at coordinate 445,787,334 of NC_057812.1, read as the reverse complement.
TTTTGGGAACGGGGGTCCCTAGACTTGCCTGCCTGCGACCTGCGACGTGGCTCAAAGGGGGGCCCAGCACGGCCCATCTTCACCAACACAGACCCAAGACCCTCGCGAGGGGCCAAGCCTCGCGGGGCGGACGACGCGGAGCTTCCTTAGGCACGGCCTCATCAGGCTGGCTCGCGAGGAGGCGGAGAGATCAAGGCGGGGTACCTCACAAGGTGCCCGTGACGCAAGCCATGACGACCAAGGGCGCCAGGCGGGTGCCAGCCCGCGCAGTGTCCTCCTTTCCCCTTTGGTGCAAAGGGGGCAAGCGCAACCGCGGAGTACCGAGGCATCAGGCAAAGGTTGCCATTTCGGTACAACAAGACCAAGACCAGGAGGACAGCAAGACGGAGGTCATCGTGGAGCCCAAGACGGCGTCACCACCAGAGCTTTGTGTAGGCGAAGACTACTTTTGTCAGGATAACTGGTACTAGCTGTCCCCTTTCAAATTAGCCCGCCATTGTTGGCTCCCTTCCCGCTTGATATTTGGAAAGAGGACCAGGGCCTCTATAAATAGAACTAGCCACCCGCAGGATGGGGGCAGCTACGTGAGAGGTTGGAGGTTGGCGATCAACAATCGGAGAGAGAGAGAGAAGGGTGACTGGACTCCTCCCAGCAGTTCATCGCCCCAGCCAAGAACAGACCCTCGCGAGGCTGTTCTTCCATGTATTGTTCATCATCATCAGCCCAAGAGGCAATCCACCACACCACACACTGGAGTAGGGTATTACACCACAACAGTGGCCCGAACCAGTATAAATCCTGTGTCTCTTGTGTCGTTCTTTTCATAGCTTAGATCTTAGCGAGGCGGAGGGGTGCAGGTAGGTAGGAGGCGAAATCTCCGCACGCACCCCAAAGTTCGAACCTCAAGGGTCTGCCGGAACCCGAAATCCTACATTTGGCGCGCCAGGTAGGGGTGCGCCGGAATTTGTCTTCCACCACCCCGTTCTCCTCCGACCATCGCGCCCATGTCTGACGCTTGTCGGGCCCGCGCCGAGCGCTGGGCCGCCCTCACTTCCCGCGTCGCCCAGACGGCCCCTGTCGGCGGGCGTCCTCGCCGTTCCCTGTCACCTACCGTCAATGCCACCACCGGCCCGGCGGGGGACGAGCAGCAAGCATTGTCTCAGCATCAGTCCGTGCGGCAAGACGGCCGCACCGCAACTCCCTCGCTCACCCCAGCTGGTTCTTCGTCCCGCGCGCTCCGCGCGCCCATGGAGGCTCGAGCTGCGCTCATCGCGGCAAACGAGCTCCTACGCTACCGTCTCCTTGACGACGTCTACAAAGAGTGGCTCGACCGCGTCACCGAGCTCGTCCGCGCCGCTAGGGGCTCTCCTGCGCCGTCTGTTCCGTTGCATCGCACCCCGCCCCACGCGGGCGATGAAGCTCCGGCGGCGCCCCGGCCGCCTCCTCCTCAGGAAGGCGCCGTGGCTCCAAGGCGCGTGGCCCCTGGGCGGAACCTGCTCCGTCAGGTGCCAGCGCGGCAAGAGCAGAGCTGCCAAGAAGTCCCTCGCCTGCAAGAAGCTGCCCGGGCGCTCCCTGCTCCAGCACGTCGCGCCCATGCTCCTGCTCCCGCACGTCAAGACCCTGCGCTGCTCCCAGCTGCAGCGCGTGGGGACATGCAAGACCAAGCTCTCCGTCACCCAAGGCCTCCCGTGGCCACAGCAGGCTGCCGCGCCTTCACCACCGAGCTACGCAGCGTCGCGTGGCCCGGCAAGTTCAAGCCAGACCTACCTCCTCGTTACGACGACACGGCTGACCCTGCGGAGTTCCTCCAGCTCTACGAGCTGGGCATCGAAGCTACCAACGGAGACGAGAAGGTCATGGCGAACTGGTTACCCATGGCGCTCAAGGACGGAGCCCGCACCTGGCTCCTGAACCTCGCTACAGGCACGATCTCCTCCTGGGACGAGATGCGCACCCGCTTCATCGCCAACTTCCAAGGTACTCGCGACCGGCCACCCGCCGTGAGCGACATGCGCCGCATCAAGTAACAACCTGGGGAGACCCTGCAGAAGTACATCCAGCGCTTCAACAATGCACGCCTCAAGATTCCCAAGGTGACTGAGGAGGCCATCATCTCAGCCTTCTCCGACGGCGTGCGCGATGTCAAGATGAAGGAGGAGCTGGTGATGCAAGAAGACATGTGCACTTCCTTGGAGCTGTTCAACTTGGCAACCAAGTGCGCCAGGGCTGAGGAAGGGCGTCTCTCCCTCCTCGAGCCGCCGGCCGCAGACCCAGAAGAGAAGAAGCCCAAGGCCAAGGATGTGAAGCGCAAGGGGGCTGCCATGCTCGCGGCAAAACCAGACACCAAGCGGGGCAGAGATCAGCCCGAACCTTCCAAGGGCAGCCGGTATTGTGTGTACCACGACCTCCACACCCACAACACCAACGAATGTCAAGAGCTCCGGGCCGTGCGAGAAGGAAGGATCGGCCGTCGCCCCGATTGCGGTGATCGGGGCTACGGTCGAGGAGGAGGAAGGAACGCATGACGCTGGGAAGACCGTGGCCCGCGCCAAGGGTGGCGCGATCAACCTCGCGAGGATCGCTGGCAAGACCCGCCTCGCGAGGGAGACTAGAGGGATCAGCCTCGCGAGGATCGCCCGCAAGGCAACGCAGGCCTCCCTCTGCTGCCGCCGCAGCCAAGGAGAAACGAGGACCGCCACCCGGACGAGGGGGCTGGGGGCTTCCAGGAGCCGCGTGCGATCACCTCCATCCTGGGCGGGGCTCAAGCCCTAGCCTCTCAACGCATCTTCAAGCAGTTCGCCCGCAAAGTGAATGCAGTCCTCCCCAGGCTCGACGCCACGCACCCTCTCAGGTGGTCGGCGTGTGCCATCACGTTCAGCTCAGCAGATCAGCTCAAGTGTGCGGCTACAGCCAGAGTCCTCCCAATGCTTTGTTCCCCAATCATCAGCAATGTGGTGGTCACCAGGACCCTCATCGATGGCGGGGCAGGGCTCAATGTCCTGTCCGTGGAAACATTCGACAATCTCCAAGTGCCCTACAGCCAGCTTCAGCCAACCATGCCTTTCTCCGGAATCACCGACGGCTCCACGGTCCTAATTGGGCAGGTCCGCCTCCCTGTCACCTTCGGGGCACGCGACAACTACCGCACCGAGCTCATCGACTTCGACGTCACTCACATTCGCCTGCCGTACAACACCATCCTTGGGTACCCAGCTCTGGCCAAGTTCATGGCCGTTACTCACCACGGCTACAATGTCCTCAAGATGCCAGAAAGTGGCGGAGTCATCACGGTACCCTATGAAGAGAAGGACGCGGTGTGCTCCCTAGAACGAGCCTTTCAGGCCGCGTCACTGGAAGACCCGGATCGCGGAAGCAGGAGGCTTCCCGAGACCGCCCCCAAGAAGAAGAAGACATCGTCCGGCCCGGCCCCTTAGGAGGCAGGTCATCATGGAGCCCAAGACGGCGTCACCACCAGAGCTTTGTGCAGGCGAAGACTACTTTTGTCAGGATAACTGGTACTAGCTGTCCCCTTTCAAATTAGCCCGCCATTGTTGGCTCCCTTCCCGCTCGATATTTGGGAAGAGGACCAGGGCCTCTATAAATAGGACCAGCCACCCGCAGGATGGGGGCAGCTACGTGAGAGGTTGGAGGTTGGCGATCAACAATCGGAGAGAGAGAGAGAAGGGTGACTGGACTCCTCCCAGCAGTTCATCGCCCCAGCCAAGAACAGACCCTCGCGAGGCTGTTCTTCCTTGTATTTTTCATCATCATCAGCCCAAGAGGCAATCCACCACACCACACACTGGAGTAGGGTATTAGACCACAACGGTGGCCCGAACCAGTATAAATCCTGTGTCTCTTGTGTTGTTCTTTTCATAGCTTAGATCTTAGCGAGGCGGAGGGGTGCAGGTAGGTAGGAGGCGAAATCTCCGTGCGCACTCCAGAGTTCGAACCTCAAGGGTCTGCCGGAACCCGAAATTCGACATTTGGCGCGCCAGGTAGGGGTGCGCCGGAATTCGTCTTCCACCACCCCGTTCTCCTCCGACCATCGCGCCCATGTCTGACGCTCGTCAGGCCCGCGCCGAGCGCTGGGCCGCCCTCACTTCCCGCGTCGCCCAGACGGCCCCTGTCGGCGGGCGTCCTCGCTGTTCCCCGTCACCTGCCGTCAACGCCGCCACCGGGCCGGCGGGGCACGAGCAGCAAGCATCGTCTCAGCATCAGTCCTTGTGGCAAGACGGCCGCACCGCAACTCCCTCGCTCACCCAAGCTGGTTCTTCGTCCCGCGCGCTCCGCGCTCCCATGGAGGCTCGAGCTGCGCTCATCGCGGCAAACGAGCTCCTACGCTACCGTCCCGTTGACGACATCTACGAAGAATGGCTCGACCGCGTCGCCGAGCTCGTCCGCGCCGCAGGGGGCTCTCCTGCGCCGTCCGTTCCGCTGCATCGCACCCCGCCCCACGCGGGCGACGAAGCTCCAGCGGCGCCCCGGCCGCCTCCTCCTCAGGATGGCGCCGTGGCTCCAATGCGCGTGGCCCCTGGGCGGAACCTGCTCCGTCAGGTGCCAGCGCGGCAAGAGCAGAGCTGCCAAGAAGTCTCTCGCCCGCAAGAAGCTGCCCGGGCGCTCCCTGCTCCAGCACATCGCGCCCATGCTTCTGCTCCTGCGCGTCAAGACCCCGCGCTGCTCCTAGCTGCAGCGCGTGGGGACATGCAAGACCAAGCTCTCCGTCACCCAAGGCCTCCCGTGGCCACAGCAGGCTGCCGCACCTTCACCACCGAGCTGCGCAGCGTCGCGTGGCCCGGCAAGTTCAAGCCAGACCTACCTCCTCGTTACGACGACACGATTTACCCTGCGGAGTTCCTCCAGCTCTACGAGCTGGGCATCGAAGCTGCCAACGGAGACGAGAAGGTCATGGCGAACTGGTTACCCATGGCGCTCAAGGTCGGAGCCCGCACCTGGCTCCTAAACTTGGCTCCAGGCACGATCTCCTCCTGGGACGAGATGCGCACCCGCATCATCGCCAACTTCCAAGGTACTCGCGACTGGCCACACGCCGTGAGCGACATGTGCCGCATCAAGCAACAACCCGGGGAGACCCTCCAGAAGTACATCCAGCGCTTCAACAACGCACGCCTCAAGATCCCAAGGTGACTGAGGAGGCCATCATCTCAGCCTTCTCCGACGGCGTGCGCGATGTCAAGATGAAGGAGGAGCTGGTGATGCAAGAAGACCTGTGCACTTCCTTGGAGTTGTTCAACTTGGCAACCAAGTGCGCCAGGGATGAGGAAGGGCGTCTCTCCCTCCTCGAGCCGCCGGCCGCAGACCCAGAAGAGAAGAAGCCCAAGGCCAAGGATGTGAAGCGCAAGGGGGCTGCCATGCTCGCGGCAGAACCAGACACCAAGCGGGGCAGAGATCAGCCCGAACCTTCCAAGGGCAGCCGGTATTGTGTGTACCACAACCTCCACACCCACAACACCAACGAATGTAAAGAGCTCCGGGCCGTGCGAGAAGGATGGATCGGCCGTCGCCCCGATCGCGGTGATCGGGGCTACGGTCGAGGAGGAGGAAGGAACGCAGGACGCTGGGAAGACCGTGGCCCGCGCCAAGGGTGGCGCGATCAACCTCGCGAGGATCGCTGGCAAGACCCGCCTCGCGAGGGAGACTAGAGGGATCAGCCTCGCGAGGATCGCCCGCAAGGCAATGCAGGCCTCCCTCCGATGCCGCCGCAGCCAAGGAGAAACGAGGACCGCCACCCGGACGAGGGGGCTGGGGGCTTCCAGGAGCCGCGTGCGATCACCTGGATCCTGGGCGGGGCTCAAGCCCTAGCCTCTCAACGCATCTTCAAGCAGTTCGCCCACGAAGTGAATGCAGTCCTCCCCAGGCTCGAAGCCACGCACCCTCTCAGGTGGTCGGCGTGCGCCATCACGTTCAGCTCAGCAGATCAGCTCAAGTGTGCGGCTACAGCCAGAGTCCTCCCGATGCTTTGTTCCCCAATCATCAGCAACATGGTGGTCACCAGGACCCTCATCGATGGCGGGGCAGGGCTCAACGTCCTGTCCATGGAAACATTCAACAATCTCCAAGTGCCCTACAGCCAGCTTCAGCCAACCATGCCTTTCTCCAGAATCACCGACGGCTCCACGGTCCCGATTGGGCAGGTCCGCCTCCCTATCACCTTCGGGGCACGCGACAACTACCGCATCGAGCTCATCGACTTCGACGTCGCTCACATTCGCCTGCCGTACAACGCCATCCTTGGGTACCTAGCACTGGCCAAGTTCATGGCCGTTACTCACCATGGCTACAACGTCCTCAAGATGCCAGGAAGTGGCGGAGTCATCACGGTGCCCTATGAAGAGAAGGACGTGGTGTGCTCCCTAGAACGAGCCTTTCAGGCCGCGTCACTGGAAGACCCGGATCGCGGAAGCAGGAGGCTTCCCGAGACCGCCCCCAAGAAGAAGAAGACATCGTCCGGCCCGGCCCCTCAGGAGGCAGGCCCCTCTAGGCCCGTGCCTGCCCAGGGGGAACCTCCTTCCATCGCATAGTAAAGCGCGACCGGCGCTCTCCTCAGGCAGGGCTCGGGGGCTCTCCCCTGGAGGGCCACCGACCTAGCTAGGGTCACGAGGGAGGCGCTTGGGCACCACATGGAGGCGTGTTTCGAAGCATGTTTCCCTCAAGAAGGAGCAAGGCAAGGAGAGCCAGACCCTCAGGAGTTCGTCAGCAAGGCCATTCAGGAGCTATAGGAGTCAAGAGTCATGAAAGGCGGCCGCCGCCTACCAGCAGTGGCTCCCCATCTAGGCGAGGATGGTGGGCTGCGCGTCTGCATCGACATACCAGGGCTCAACCGAGTCGCCTCTCTGGAGCGCCTCTGGCCCTCGCGAGTGGAGTGCTGCGGAGGACCACCCCACAGCTATGTTCGCATGCCTTACGGCTTGCCGAACGCGGCTGCCACGTACCAGCGCCTCATGAGGGGCATCACGGAGGCACGAGAGGCCAGGCGTTCCGCAGCCCTGGCGGAGATGGAGATGGTCCGCGAGGAGCCGCCAGCGCCTCCGGAGCCTCCCGAGGCCCCTGGGCCTGGGGGCTCGTGAGGATCGGCTTCCGCTGCCCACCGAGTCTGCTACACCAACACCCCTTCGTCCTCAACGTCATCAGGTGACATCTTTCAAGTTTCACTTCCAGCTGGGAGCGCCCCCCAGGGCTGCATTATTCCCAGTCCGCGTGGGTCCGTCCCTGCGGCGTGTATCCCTTTTATTTCATGTTGTTAGCTTACCTTGTTGGGGCCGCCCCTCGGGCTGCATGATCCCCAAGTCGCTCGGGCCAGGCCCAGCGGCATGTATCCCATTTGCATTTATTTCCGGTTATGCGTTAGAACCACCATGCTTGATTATTTGATGCCGGTCCACGGCACCTCTTCTTCTCCATGCTGACCACTTGCATGTTAAAGGGGGGGTACCTGAGCATCACGACTCAGGGCACTTACTGGCTCTCCAGCCCTCACCCTCTGGCCTTGTCCACGGCATCGCGACCTGGCATACCAACGACGGCTGAGACCAGCTCGAGGGCGGGGCCCGAGGACGTAGAGTGCCGACATCTAACCAAATTTGCAGGGACATATCACAAGATAAGGCCCAGTGCCAGGCGCAACCCGCCTAGAGGTAGGGCCCCGTGAGTCCCGCGCTGGCTCACGGGTGCCCAGATACACCTCGCCAGGCCCTACCGTACCGGCCACGTGTCAGGGCTGGGCTGTACACGCCCCGGGGGCTCCTCCCGGAGGGGTGCCCCCTCCCACGTACCAGTGGAAGCACCATGCTCCGCACTGGCTGATGACACTGCCGAGGAGCGGCTATGTCCGTACACATACGGAAGCGCTATGCTCCGCGCTGGTGATAAACAACTAAGGGTGGCCCCCGGGCCACATCAACCTCAGGGAGCCCAGAGCTCAGTGTCTAGCCTCATCGTAACGCCTCCCCTCGGGAGTGCCACGCGAGGGGGCTGGGCACAGGGGCTGCGTCTGGGTCACACCCAGACGCACGCGACCCAGCCAGGTCCCCCCAGGCCTGGTTCGTCGCGTGTCTCTCCCCGAGCAGAGCCAAGGTACGAAGGCCATTTGAGCATCAAGGGGACTCCTGAGCATCGCGACTCAGGAGCCTGACTGGTCACATAGCCCCTCACTCCTTAGTTCCGAAAGGCTAACGGCGGTTGAGGTATGCGCGCGGCCGGGCTCTGCAGATGTAGAACGGTAGATCCACCCACATCACACCTCCCTACTTGATGTTCGTGCGCCAAGGGGGACTCCTGAGCATCGCGACTCAGGAGCCTAACTTGTCACGTAGCCCCTCACTCCTTGGCCCCGTCCTGGTTTCCGGTCGGGACCAACGCTGGGTGAGGCATGCGCGGGGCCGGGCTCTGCCGGCGTAGAACATAAGCAAGTAGGAAGGAAAAGCGCAAATTTCAAGGAATTCAAAAGCAAATATTATAGTCCACACTGTTATCTCAATGCCAAACGCAAGTTTAAACGCCTCCTCGAGGCATGATACATGTGCAGGAATTAAAGGCAGGACATGAGCCACAATGGAGTCACTTGTCGGCGGTGGAGCAACGCGGAGTGGGTTCGCCTCATGGAGCAGTGGGGTCGGCAGCGCCTTGCTTCGGCTTGTTGCTGAAGGCCCGGAACTTGCCCAGTAGAGCCTCCGCGCGACCCTTCACGGCCTCGGCAGCGGCAGTGGCATGCTCGCCACTTACTGGCTCCAGCAGGCTATCAAGGTCAACACCGGGATCGCGAAGGTAGATGTGGGTGAGGACCCGCGTCAGTGCTGCAGAAGACAGGACACGCGCCTCGGCCTCGGCCATGGGGCCAAGTCCAAGGGCGACATCTTCAAGAGCGCGAACCAGGAAGGGAAGCAGCTTGGCGGGGCCATCCTCGGCGCCAGCCAGCGGGCTCTCCAGGCCACTGTCGTAAAGCGTCCTCAGCAAGGAGCGAGCCTTCGCCTCCATCTCCGTGAAGGCCACGCGGTCCTCGGCAAGAACCAGGGCCTTGTCGTCCAGCTCGGCCTTCCTCGCCCCCAACTCCTGCTCCAGCGTGCCTAGGCGGTCGCAGCGTTTCCTGAGCTTGACCTCCCTCTCCTTGACGGCCGCCTCGCGAGCCTTCATGCCTTCTTCCTGCTCTTGGCAAAGGCGGACCTCTTTCGCGAGCTGGTCCCGCAGGCCTTGCAGCTCGTCCTCCAGCGCCTTGCAACGACCACGAACGTCGACCACCTCCCCCAGGGCTGCGTCACGAGCAGCCTTCGCCTCAAGGACGGCCTGCTTCTCCTCATCGCAAGCCATCGAGGCCTGGACCAGCGCTGCCCGAATCGAAGCGTCGGAGCGAACCAATCCTGAAGCCAGCTCCAAGCGCTCGGCCACCAAGCGAGGGTCGGCGCCAAGAAGATCCTGCCGCAGTCAGTCCAGCTCAGCAACAGCACAATCCAGAACGGCAGAAGGAGTCGGAGAGATAGCAGCCGGTGGAGTAGGAGGAGAAGGCGGCAGCGCGGCCACAACATCCTGAGGCGAAGTCTGCCGCGCCCCAACGGCTGTAGTGGCGGCGGCAGCCAAGGACACCTCGGGAGTCACTTGGGCCGTGGGGGCTGAGCTCGCCCCAGCCGGCTCAGCCAGGCCTCGTGAGGACGATCGGGCAGGAGAAGCCTGTGCACCGCGGTCACCCTCCTTCGCGGGCAGAGGCGCTGCCATAGATGGAACCTTAGGATCTCCCTTCGACTTCTTTGCTGTGGGCGCCAGCCTATCCAAGAGATGCAGACGTCAAACCTCAGAAGTAGAGCAAGAAATAAAGACAAGAATCAAATGCTTACGGGTCGTCGCCAGTGAGCTCAAGCGGCTTCCGGCCAAATTTGAAGCTTGGAAGCGGAAGGTGCGTTTGCGGTCCGCCTCGGGGCCGGGGCAGACCCGCGAGAGATCAGCCCGGTCCTGTCCTTCTTCGGGATCGGGGGCAAGCTCCCGCCGTCCTGCTCATCGTCATCTTCGTCGTCATCGCTCGGAGAGAGGTGGAGAACGCGGGACCTGCGCCGGGGGAGGGGAGCCCTCGACTCTCCGTCAGTCGCCTCGGAGTCAGGCCCTTTTTCCCGCTCCCCTCCTTCCTCCTCTTCGCTGGAGTCGTCGGAGGGCACGTCCACCGGTTCCTCGGGAGTTTCCATGGGCACGGGCCCATCCCCGTTGAAGACGGGCATGGACTCCACTACCTGCTCCCAGTCGCCGTGGAGGAACAAGGGCGTAGGAGCGCCCTCCAACCTCGCCACATCACCCCCGACCAGAGATTGGAGGACCGCAGCCAGATCTCCGTCGGCCAAGGCCGCGGGGCTCGGATGGGGCCTCCACATCGGAAGTGAGTACTGCCGAAGCGGAGCCAGCTGGTGCTCCAGTAATTCTCTCAGCAGCGACGCGCCGGTCAGCTTCGCTGCCGCCATGTTGGCCGGCCTCAGATCCGCGTCCATCTTCTCCAACACCAGCTTTGCGCGGGGGTCCGCGTGCTCCGCTCGACCCTAATCGCTGGAGCTCGTGGGCTGCTCCATGGGCAAGATCAGCCGAGGGTGGATGCGCCCAGCATCCACCAAGACCCACTTGCTCCTGAAGCCCTCAATCCTTTTCCCGGGGTTCGAAATGGCAATGGCGCCACCGTACGCGATGAAGCTCGCGCACACGGAAGCAGGACCGCGAGAGGTCCAGAGGTAGAAGTAGTGGCGCAGCAAGGCCACTGAGGGCTGCACCCCTACGTGATCCTCGCAGTAATAGGCGAAGATTGCCAGGAGAAGGACGGAGTTGGGGTGGAGATGCAGAGCCTGTAGCTTATAATGGCGGAGGACAGAGAAGAAGAACTCGGAGAAGGGAGGCACCAGGCCAGTGGCAATGGCACTTATGAAGAACGGATAGAAGGTGCTCCCTTGACCCTCAGGGGTGGCGGAGCCGGCCTTGAACACCTTCGCCCCGTTGATGCCCCGCACCGTCGCCATCCGGCGCAACCGGGCAAGGCTCGCCTCCGACACGTTCGGTGAGTCCAGGGCAGACGAGTACCAAGCTACGGCCGGGGGCTGACGAGGCGCCATGGCTTCCTGGGTCACACGGTCGGAGCAGATCTAGAAATTTTGGAGGAAGGAAGGAGAGGCGCAAGAAAGGGGATCTGAGCAGCAACCGGGGAAAGCAAGAAGCAAAGCCTAGGCGGATGCCGCTCCTTTATCAACTCGCGCGGTTGCTAAGGCGCCCATGTCCAATTAACCGCCACACGGCGCCCAAGGCCGCAGGCTGTTAGGGCCCGCGGTGCTTCGCTCTTGCACTTCCGCCTCCCTGCACGGCCAAGTCCGGGCGCGCCTTGGGCCCGGGGGCTACTGTCGGCGTTCTGGGAACGGGGGTCCCCAGACTTGCCTGTCTGCGGCCTGCGGCGTGGGTCAAAGGGGGGCCCAGCATGGCCCATCTTCACCAACACAGACCCAAGACCCTCGCGAGGGGCCAAGCCTTGTGGGGCGGACGACGCGGAGCTTCCTCAGGCACGGCCTCATCAGGCTAGCTCGCGAGGAGGCGGAGAGATCAAGGCGGGGTACCTCACGAGGTGCCCATGACGCAAGCCATGACGACCAAGGGTGCCAGGCGGGTGCCAGCCCACGCAGTGTCCTCCTTTCCCCTTTGGTGCAAAGGGGGCAAGCGTAGCCATGGAGTACCGAGGCATCAGGCAAAGGTTGCCATTTTGGTGCAACAAGACCAAGACCAGGAGGACAGCAAGACGGAGGTCATCGTGGAGCCCAAGACGGCGTCACCACCAGAGCTTTGTGCAGGCGAAGACTACTTTTGTCAGGATAACTGGTACTAGCTGTCCCCTTTTAAATTAGCCCGCCATTGTTGGCTCCCTTCATGCTCGATATTTGGGAAGAGGACCAGGGCCTCTATAAATAGGACCAGCCACCCGCAGGATGGGGGCAGCTAGGTGAGAGGTTGGAGGTTGGAGATCAACAATCGGAGAGAGAGAGAGAAGGGTGAGTGGACTCCTCCTAGCAGTTCATCACCCCAGCCAAGAACAGACCCTCGCGAGGCTATTCTTCCTTGTATTGTTCATCATCATCAGCCCAAGAGGCAATCCACCACACCACACACTGGAGTAGGGTATTACACCACAACGGTGGCCCGAACCAGTATAAATCTTGTGTCTCTTGTGTTGTTCTTTTCATAGCTTAGATCTTAGCGAGGCGGAGGGGTGCAGGTAGGTAGGAGGCGAAATCTCCACGCGCACCCCAGAGTTCGAACCTCAAGGGTCTGCCGGAACCCGAAATCCGACAAATTAGGGTGTGGTAACCGCAATCAAGTCCACAATTTTCTCTCCATGCACTGTACTACTACGGAGTGCATGCATGTGTGTACCCGGGGTGGAAGCACTGCATGCATGTGTGTATGCATTATTCCCTCTAGTAATAGACGCCGTGCTATAACTACCAATGCTATTTTTTAGGCCGGTCGCTAGTCGCCTTGGTCCTATAGATTTTTTTTCTTTTTTCTGAAGCGCGCTGTATAAACAGTGACGGATGGAGTAGTATGAGCGGATTCAAAGAAGAGTGTATTGATGGTTGCTTCTTCGGAGCAACTTATAGTGGGAAATGTGGGACTTATGATTTGACTGCTCATTACTCACTATTAATGCGGCGCAACGACCGGGCTGAGTCTCCCATGAGGTTGTGCACTACCCCCTCGGTTCTTAAATATACTGCGGAGTATTTGTCTTTCTAAAATATGTTGAAGTCTCTGTTAAGATGAATAGAATATTTAGGAATGGAGAGAGTACACATATGAAGCAAAATGAGTGAATCTACACTCTAAAATATGCCCGTTTGAAATTTGTAAAAAGACAAATATTTAGGAATGAAGGAGTATAATTTCGTGCATGGCACATGGGCCCGGATGATGAAGAGGCTTCTAGCAATGCTATCAAGCTTCCATCATTTGTTTACATAATTGATGTACTATACAAATAATTTTCAAGTGACATGAAATTGTACAATGGTGTGAGCTTTCAGCTTTTGTTTCGCGTGTCTTGTCATCGATGCTCTTTCGGAAACAATAAAAAACAAGCTTCCTTGCTAATGCATGTCTATTATTAGCAGATCAGAGCTAATAATTACATCACAACTGAAGACAAAGTTGTGAGAAGGTGTTAAATTAAAATTGATCCATGCTTTCAATGGCAGCAACGTCCCCCCAGCTCTGTCTAAATCAACAAGGCATGTTGGGGAAAAAAGTAGCTGTCTGGAGCATGCAACATTCCGATCATTTTGTGCAGTTCCACTAAAATAGAGCTGAGCGTCCCTGTTCCAAAGATATCAAGTGTGATTATGATAATAAAGGACTGCTAATGAAACAATAAACACACAAATAGAAGTCGGTCACCTTTGCGGTCTCTCTTAAGACTAACTAGTTGGAGAAGATTAGGCTCGGAGTTGGATGAGGAGGATAGAGCAAAACCAATCTCCCTTTGTGCAGTCGCACTGAAATGTAGAGAGGTTGCCCGTCTGACATTTTAGTACAACTACACAAAACACTCTTAAGAAAAAAGTGATTTGTGCAGTTCACCAAAAGGTCGCAATAGCAACAAGGTGAAATTGATAGCCCTGTTTGCAAAAAAGAGGTAGAAAGGAAAGAATTACTGGCCAATAACAGTTGATGACACATGTGACGACAAAAAAGAAGCATATTCCTTGTCCTAAGGGAAGATAACAACACGGTTGTGTTTGTCTAAAACGGTGTGAGGGCGAGAATGCAATATGGAAAGTACGCCGGACGAGCTACGTTTTGGGCAAATAACTATGGAAGATCCACATGCAGCAATGCGGGAAAACGGGCAGTGGAGCAAGGCTGGAGGGGATACCTGGAGGTCGTCGGGATGTAACTAGGTGAGCGGCGGCGGGCGGAATCTGCGAGCAGGTGGCGTAGGCCCTGCCGCGCCGGAGCTTGGTCAGAGAGAACGGTGTGTACCGCAGATCAGGACGTGCTGCCTCAGCGCCTCGAACGGAGAAACAATGCACTTCCTTCCTTTCCCCCGATGGACGGGATGCGGCCGAATCAGTGACCAACAGTGAGAGAGAGAGAGAGAGAGAGGCCACCACACTCCCTTTCCCCCGGCGGACGGGATGAGGCCGGATCAGTGACCAACGGTGAGAGAGAGAGGCCACCACACTCCCTTTCCCCCAGCGGACAGGATGCGGCCGGATCAGTGACCAACGGTGAGAGAGAGAGAGAGAGGCCACCGGAGCCTTGTGTGAGATACTATGAAGAGCGGACTACCTTTTCCTCCATAAAAATCGTTTTATATTCTATGTACGTGCCATTGAGCGCTATAACTTTATTTAAAAATAACGCGGCAACGCGTCAAGTCGAACTTTGTTTCGTGCACGCGTGGTACACGACCTCCCTAGGTAAACAACCGCTACAGGCGTTCAAATTAGCACGTGGGCTGCCATTTCGTAAAGAAATGAGCTCCACCGTGTACCCGCACGGGTGTGGCTGGGCGCGAAGCGTGAGTACGTGCACGGTGCACCTATTCTCTTCTTGTATACGTACACCACCTACGTGGGGTTGTGTGAGAGAGATACAAACCTAGAGAGATATAGTGTGTGGGTTCTTGAGAGTTTTTTTTGGGGGGGGGGGTCAATCAAAAAATTTAACATATGCAATGTGTGTGACATAGAGTCCTGGATATAACATATATATAGAGGGGGCGATCCACGAGAAGAGAGTGGAGGTATCATCGGCTTGAGGTGTATATAGAATCGAAGAGAGGGATGATGTGTGTGTGTGTGTGCGCGCGCGCGATCGATAAAGAGTGCCATCGAATTTGTGTGTGCCCACGTCAAAGATATAGAGTGACTGGCCTACTGGAATGTGAGATGGGACATGTGCAGTTTGTCTCTGTGGCATGGATACCTACCTGCAGCGCTCGACTATCGGTGTGTGGTGGGGGAAGAGGGAGGCCTAATTAACTATAGAGGTACAATGGCTGGTATATGTGTGGAGGAGGAGAGAGGCCTACCTCATGTATTAAGGAGATCAATCTGCCTCATGTATTAAGGGAGATCGATCGACATCCATGCATATGTGCAGGAGATGAATAAGGTTGGGAGAGAGACAGAGCTAGATTGTTGGAGGGGGTGGTAGTGGAGTTGCTTCTAACAAATGGTGCGATAGGCTTGCTAGACAGATGGAGGGCACGCCCGCAATATCAATAAGAGAGGAGATGGTTGCTTGTTGTCTGTGCACGTGCGTGTGAGAGACGGGTCAGGAGGCATGCACGAATGATGAGGGGGACAATGTGGCTATGGTAAGCAGACGTAACTACATAGGAAGATCAATCTCCCTTTGTAAGAGAAAGGAGAGACATAACTTGTGAGGTACGTCGATCGATGGGGGGTAGTTAAAGTCGATCTAGGTATATGTTGGGAGATCGATAGGTATACATGCATGTGTGTGTTAGAAGCAAATGAGGCACGAGGAGAAGGATAGAGAGAGAGAGGGATGCATGTAGGAGGTAGTACGAGAGGCATACTATATCGAGGGGGAGGAGTGTGCGAGTACGAGAACGATGAAAATAGTGGTGGGAGTGAGGCATGGACGGTGACAAGAGAAGAGGGGAAGCTTGTGTTTGTGCTAGGCACACCTGGCTAGAGAGGCATATCGATCGATGTGTGCCGTAAAGAAGGAGCTGGGGCCTACACACACCGTGGGTGAACGACCTAAAGTGAAAACACGAATTTGCGCGATGGAGCTAGAGAATGCTGAGGGAGGGTGAGAGGGATGCGGGCGTGTGCATGCACAAGAGAAAGTTAGCACTAGCTACAAAGATAAGAGGGTTGTGTGGGTGTAAAAGACGAATAGAGATCATATATACTTCATTATAAAAAGCGAATTCGGATATTTGAAGAATTTATCATAGTGTTTAAAACCGACGGATGTGTGAATATATATAACAGTGATAAACATGGTGTGGTTATGAACATGGTATACTACATTTAATATATTTTATCTCTACTCTTATAAAAAATGGAGTTGTTGATGATGGTGTGCCTGCCATCCTGCATTATAGGCCGTCTGATTTATATCTGGCGGATAGCAAGGAAACTTTGATGGTTGAAGTTGGCAACAATCATGATTGTAGATTCTTATTGAAATAGAGAAACAAATTCAAATTTAGTTCGAATTGCAGCGGTAGTATAGACATTTGGAATGTACTAAAATGTTGGTATGAGTAGGTTACATGCATTATACAGCAAGCAAAAAAATTTAATCGGACATAACATGGATTCATACTCCCTCCTTCCATCTACATAGGGAGTAATGAGATTTTTAAGACCTCCTTTGACTATTGACAAGATTAATAGTACATGACATGCACAATGTGAAAATTATATCATTGAAAGAACCTTTCACAGACGAATTTAACGGTGTGCTTTGTGTAAGTTGCATGTCATATATCATTGCTCTAATATTTGGTCAAAGTTAGCATCGAAAAACGCATTAGGCCCTATATAGATGGAAGGAGGGAGTAGCTTTGAATAGCATTTGTATAGTAAAACGGGGCAAGACTCTCTCTTTGTGTGGTGTGAATAGTTTTATTTTTTTCGTTTTCTTTTTGGTTGAGGGAAGTGCGAATTGATTTGGTACGTACAAGTACAATATTACGACATGTTAGGCTTGTCCCTGAAATTCAACCCGCGTCTTGTTATATCCCGAAAATTCAGATATCGTGCTCCCAAAACTGGCGCCTTCACAACCCGCGCCTTGCTATCCTGAAATTACAACGCACGCGAAAACTCCCTCCAGCTGCCAAATCCCGACACGCGAAATCCCCCTTCTAACGCTGAGCCGAAAGCGCCGCTAGTTCAAATCGGTGGGGGGTACTTTTGTAACACACCCTACATTTTGGACAAGTGCATTCCTAAGACATGCTTCACCCCCTCCCATCACCCCCTTTTCGCCATTCGAAATCCTAGGCCGCCATAACCTCTCCGCTCCAGCCGCAAAACCCCACCCTCCTCCGTCCGCCACGTCACTGCTGCCCAGCCGGAGCCTCTTCCCCGACGATGTCGTCCACCTCAATAGCTCGACGTCCCTTGTCCACCTCCCCGGATGAGGATCCGTCGTCCATCTCGCCGTCCCGCCGGTTCAGCCGCCCCGTCCTCCACCTCCAAGGAGCTGCTCCGACGATCGCCTCGTCTATCGCGGCTGCTCCATCCCCACAGCGCCGCCTTAACCTACTCCACCGGAACCGAAGCATCCTCACCGACTCCTCGGACGAAGCCGAGGCCTACTCGGCGCCACCAAAGGGTTGTACACTCATCGCATCGCACCTTCTCCTTAACTCGACCTCCCGGCACCGACGGTGCTCCATCCCGCACCCCCATGGAGCGGCTACCTTGAAGCCGGCGCCGCGGGAGACATCTCCACGGCGGCTCTCCCCCAGTGCGAGGCCCCTTCGGCGGCGGCGTCCATACCTGCCGGATCTGCTGCTGCTGCTCCGGCTCTCGCTCGATCGCTCGCTCGCCCAGCTGCTGCTGCTGCTGTTCTCCCCCTCGCTCGTGCTGCTGCTCTACTCCGATTAAGCCACACTTCAGTCGACTGAATCGACTTTTGGGTCAGTCGATTTTCAGGGGTTGGGGGGGCTCGCCGGAGTTAAGGAAGAACCACCCGCAGCGGGGACGGGGGCTCACCGGAGAGGTACCCCACTATCTATCTTAGGGTTCAGGGTGGGGGCGGGGGGGGGGGGCTAGGGGGCTGGCCGGGGCGATGGTGGCGAGTTGTTTCGGGGCACGAGGCGGCGCTGGGGCCGGCGGTTCGGCCGATGGTGGCTGGCGGCTCAGGGGGGTGCAGGTTGAAGATGAACTGGAGGCCCTCCCTAAACTACATGTCAAGTGCCTCTCTGCTACCATTGCGTTCACTTTCGACAGTAGCATTCAGTTTCCACAGTAAATTTCAGTTTCGACAGTTAAGTTCAGAGTCAACAGTTTTTACCTCATCTGTTGTAGTTAGGTGGTTTTTGGTGATGTTAATTTTACATCCATTTTACATCATCTATTGGAAATGCTATTAGAATTCCACTTGAGATTGACGATGTATGTCTTGTGCTGCTTCAGCCTTGATGTCTTACGGCTCGCCGAAGCTGCTCCAACGACATAACGATCCATCACAACAGAGTAGTGCCCTAGACGCCGTCTACAGATTCCTCAGATCTTCCTCCACACCTCCGACAGCCACCCCTGCCTCAACTGCTTCAGCGACCAACCTAATGATGCTGAGGTCGACACGGCTACGACAAAGAGGTTGTACACTTGTTGCATCACTTATTACTATACATTCATGTCGATCCATTAGGGCTATTTTGGTTCAACGGAAAAACATCAATCCACTGGTTGTTACCATCACTCTAAATTTCTGCATGCTCTCCTTACATAATCTCACCATATTTTTTTCGTATGCATGTCAGATATTGTACACAGTCATGCTGAACATGTAGAGAAAAATAGAAGAGTTTTGCGCGGCAATACAATGTCATGCAGACATCGCTCCATGGTGGGTTCAATGGCAAACCCTCCCCACCCCTCTCCAGATTGTAATCCAGAGGAAGATATCTGTTTTGAGGCGGATTCGGACGCCGCTGACCACTCCTATTTACCCCCCAAGGTGTTTGCTCTACCTTGGCATGATGATGTTAGTCATATCATGCATATGTTGCCTTGCAGTGCCTACTTTTGACATCATATATGTCATCTGCTTAGTTTAGACATGTTCTGTAATGCTACCTATTTAGTTTCTATATCATATATGGGAATTATGCAGTCTCATGTCTTTTAGCCAGCCATAATATATGTGAAATGTGCAATGCCATCCTGTTTAACCAGGAATCATATATTTGAATGATATCTTGCCCACCCTTTTCTTCATTACATTTCCATTTGTCGACAATGTTTGTACATTAAACTACTCTTCCTGTGAATCAGCCATTTGGGTGGGAGATGGAAAAATATGGAGTGAAAACAAGGCCTTCAGAGCAGACAGTGCTACCTGTCGAAGCAGATCTCTTGTTGGGTCCTGATAGCTCCTCAGAGGTGGATTCAGAGACAAATGACCAGTCCTATTCCCCCACTGAGGTGTATGCTCTAACTTGGCATGGTTATACTGCTCGTATCATGCATACGGTGTCTTGCATTGCATAGTTTAGACATCATATACACAATATTCAACACCATGTTCTTAGTTCAGACATCATATCGAATGCCCTCTGTTTAGCATATAAATCATATATGTGAATTAAATGATGCGATCCTGATTACTTAGATAACATGTAGGTGAATTATGTCAGGCGATCCTGTTTAGTTATTCATCATATCTTTGAATTATGTTATGCTATGCTATCCAGTTTAGATAGACATCATATATGTGAAATTATGTCATGCTATCCGTTTTACTTAAACAATATACATGTCAACTATTTCATGCCCTCTTTTTTCCACACTATCTATTGCATCTGTCTCTCATACAATGTCTGTACATTCAACTATGTTTCCTGTTTATCATCCATTTGAATTGGAGCAGGTGATGCCAGTATCTAGCGGACTAAAAACACGGTCTTCAAATAAAAAACAGTGCTACCTCTTGGTGGAGATAGCACCCCAGTTGTACATGCACAAGAACCAGCCCTACCACACATAACCCAAACTTTTGCAGATTGTACCCCTACTACGATGGACAGAGAACCAGCTTCACCCAATCAAACCCCAACCCCAGCCGATAGTAACCCAGTTCCTGTTGACACAGCACCATCTCCACCACAGAGCTCCCAAACAAGAGCAGTTAGTAAGGCAACTCTAGTGCCCAAAGGGCCAGCACTATCACGGCGAACCCCAACTCCACCAGTTAGTACGCCTATTCCTGTGGAGGAAGCACAACCAACTAGTCATAGTTTAGCATCTATCGCATTTGATGTTGTTAAATCGTATGTGCGTATCTTCCCTTCTTGGAAATATTATACTGAAGATGAAGGAAAATGCCAGTTGCAGGTGTTTGTCCAGGAGTTATGTGTAAGTAATGTTATTCATGGCAATTACTTTGCTTTGTCCCATACATCCTACCTCCATGATGGTTATAATACAACAAATTTTCCCGTTTTTCTCTATAGAGAAGGACCTATTTGGAAACTCAAGATGAGGTAACCTATGCTAATACCTCTGCTATCTTCAAGAATGCTTGGTGGCAGTATCGGAATTACCTGAAGAAAACGTACTTCACCGGCAAAGAAACTCATCAAATTCCCTTACGTTCTCCTGAGACACATATACTGGACGATGACTGGGAACGCCTTGTTCTGTACTGGTCCCGAACCAAGAATGTGGTAAGGTCTATGAGCTGATTTTCTATTTTTAAGTATTATATTCTTGCGTCTTACTTTACTCTGTTCATGTAGAACAAGTGCCTAAACTTGAAGAACAACTGTTCTAATTTAAGATTCCATTGCTACCATAGGACATAGATATATGTTTGTTTGATGCTTTTATTATGTACTAGTACTTGGCAATACAAGACTTGGTAGTTTAATCTTGTCCACCTTACTAATGAACTGGTTCACCGAAATGAGTTTCATATACTAGTACATGCTAAACTTGTTATGTGTCTGCTTGTTTCTTCTTTTAGAATGCTGATAGAATATTGGGGAAGAGTGCCTTATTAAGCAACGGTAAAGGAAGTAATGCAGCTAAGGTTCAGGACAGTGACACATCCTGTCTTGGTTTAGTGTTGGAGTTACTGGCCACTACCGCTTGCACAAGCTATTCAAACTCACTGTCTGAATCAGTTCGGTTTGTTGAGTCTCAACTACAAGCTGAAAGACATCGATCAGCTGTGCTGCGACAAGAAGCGGAAGGACTGCGGAAGTCCCTGGAGCATTCAGATGCATACTTTCTGGTGTAACAGCAAGCGTTGTAGGATTTTAGCGCCAAATAGAACAAAGCTAATTAGCTTGCTAAGCTTATTGCCAGCATGGTGGATACCCAGGATAACGTTTCTTGAGCTCTTCTGAAGTTGTTTCAGTTATGCTCTTGTTTTGCTGCCGCGTTTATTTTCACTGGTAGCCAATTTTGATGGCCAGTGTATATGATATGCTGCTTTGTTCCCTATATTTGCACTGGTGGCGAACTTTGATACCCATTGGATGTAATATGTGTAATAGCCGTGATAGCCTAGCATTAGTTGCTTGCTTATTTATTTCCTTGTTGTCTTGTTTATTTGTTTGCTTGTAGTCATTGCAGTTCTTTTTCCGCGGTTAACTAGTGGCTGCAATAACCTATTTTTTAAAACTAGGCCACAATAACCATGGGCTAATATTTACTGTTGTGACACTGGGCCTTTTACGGGCCGTAGAAACAGTAGGCCTTCTATGGGCCGTAGAAACAATGGGCCTTCTACGGGCCGTATCATCAATGGGACTTATACGGGCTATATGATCGATTGGCCAAACATGGGCCAATAACAGGCCACATTATGGCTGTTAATGGTCTAGAGTTGGAATCGTCCGTTCATGGGCCGACCGTAACGGGCCATCATTAATAGGCCGTATTTGATGACGTTATGAAAACGGCCCAACGTATTAACGGACCACAAACGGGCCGACTGTAACCACGGGTTGTATTTGGCCCACAAGCAGAAAATGACAGTAACGGGCCGTAAGTAAACGAATGCTGGAAATGAGCCCAAGAATAAATGGGCTCTGAGAAGGCCGAAAGATAACATGGGCTGGAAACGGCCCAACGGAATAACAGGCCGTTAATGGGTATAAAGTGATGCACTGTTCATTACGGGCCAGTTTCACCACGGGCCGTTAATGGGTGTGAAGTGATACACTATTCATTACGGGCCAGTTTCACCACGGGCCGTTAATAGGCCAAGAGTTACATAGGGCCTCATATGGGCCGAAAGACGTCATGGGCCATACATGGCCAGAAGTTAAAACGGGCTGGAATCATATTGGATGGCCCAGATGACGCTACTAGGCCTAATTCGGATAGGGCGTAACGGGCCTTGGGTTAGCGGGCTGTAAATGGGCTATATGCGAACAAGCCGTTAACAGGCTTTCCATGGGCCGGCCCGCCAGCTTTTGACCAAGTCAAACGGGCCAACCTTTTCACTGGAATGGGCCTCTGTTGGGCAGTGCCACGTGTCGACGTATCATAGGCGCCTATCTGACCAACTGACGAACTGACACGTGTTTCGTCCGGCCAATAAGAATTTTACACATGGAAATTTCCCATTGGTCAGAGCTGTTAACGGGTTATCGGATCCAAAACCCGACACGATAGCTTAACGGTGTTCCGTTACGATGGATGCCACGTGTCGGTCACCCTTGACGAAAGCACTTCTGTGACGCGCGATTTATCGTCATGGAAGTGGACACTTCCGTGATGATAATTTTGGTAATGTCATGGAACACTTCTACGACAGCACAGGTATGACTATCTTGGTTCTATCATAAATTTGTCATGGATGTACATGCATGACAAAAAAGTGACCTACTGTGACAAACACGTATCATCACGGAAGTGTATTTTTTTGTAGTGGTAGCTCTTCATAGAGCTGAGTGTCCCTGTTCCAAAGATATCAAGTGTGATTATGATAATAAAGGACTGCTAATGAAACAATAAACACACAAATAGAAGTCGGTCACCTTTGCGGTCTCTCTTAAGACTAACTAGTTGGAGAAGATTAGGCTCGGAGTTGGATGAGGAGGATAGAGCAAAACCAATCTCCCTTTGTGCAGTCGCACTGAAATGTAGAGAGGTTGCCCGTCTGACATTTTAGTACAACTGCACAAAACACTCTTAAGAAAAAAGTGATTTGTGCAGTTCACCAAAAGGTCGCAATAGCAACAAGGTGAAATTGATAGCCCTGTTTGCAAAAAAGAGGTAGAAAGGAAAGAATTACTGGCCAATAACAGTTGATGACACATGTGACGACAAAAAAGAAGCATATTCCTTGTCCTAAGGGAAGATAACAACACGGTTGTGTTTGTCTAAAACGGTGTGAGGGCGAGAATGCAATATGGAAAGTACGCCGGACGAGCTACGTTTTGGGCAAATAACTATGGAAGATCCACATGCAGCAATGCGGGAAAACGGGCAGTGGAGCAAGGCTGGAGGGGATACCTGGAGGTCGTCGGGATGTAACTAGGTGAGCGGCGGCGGGCGGAATCTGCGAGCAGGTGGCGTAGGCCCTGCCGCGCCGGAGCTTGGTCAGAGAGAACGGTGTGTACCGCAGATCAGGACGTGCTGCCTCAGCGCCTCGAACGGAGAAACAATGCACTTCCTTCCTTTCCCCCGATGGACGGGATGCGGCCGAATCAGTGACCAACGGTGAGAGAGAGAGAGAGAGAGGCCACCACACTCCCTTTCCCCCGGCGGACGGGATGAGGCCGGATCAGTGACCAACGGTGAGAGAGAGAGGCCACCACACTCCCTTTCCCCCAGCGGACGGGATGCAGCCGGATCAGTGACCAACGGTGAGAGAGAGAGAGAGAGGCCACCGGAGCCTTGTGTGAGATACTATGAAGAGCGGACTACCTTTTCCTCCATAAAAATCGTTTTATATTCTATGTACGTGCCATTGAGCGCTATAACTTTATTTAAAAATAACGCGGCAATGCGTCAAGTCAAACTTTGTTTCATGCACGCGTAGTACACGACCTCCCTAGGTAAACAACCGCTACAGGCGTTCAAATTAGCACGTGGGCTGCCATTTCGTAAAGAAATGAGCTCCACCGTGTACCCGCACGGGTGTGGCTGGGCGCGAAGCGTGAGTACATGCACGGTGCACCTATTCTCTTCTTGTATACGTACACCACCTATGTGGGGTTGTGTGAGAGAGATACAAACCTAGAGAGATATAGTGTGTGGGTTCTTGAGAGTTTTTTTTGGGGGGGGGGGTCAATCAAAAAATTTAACATATGCAATGTGTGTGACATAGAGTCCTGGATATAACATATATATAGAGGGGGCGATCCACGAGAAGAGAGTGGAGGTATCATCGGCTTGAGGTGTATATAGAATCGAAGAGAGGGATGATGTGTGTGTGTGTGCGCGCGCGATCGATAAAGAGTGCCATCGAATTTGTGTGTGCCCACGTCAAAGATATAGAGTGACTGGCCTACTGGAATGTGAGATGGGACATGTGCAGTTTGTCTCTGTGGCATGGATACCTACCTGCAGCGCTCGACTATCGGTGTGTGGTGGGGGAAGAGGGAGGCCCAATTAACTATAGAGGTACAATGGCTGGTATATGTGTGGAGGAGGAGAGAGGCCTACCTCATGTATTAAGGAGATCAATCTGCCTCATGTATTAAGGGAGATCGATCGACATCCATGCATATGTGCAGGAGATGAATAAGGTTGGGAGAGAGACAGAGCTAGATTGTTGGAGGGGGTGGTAGTGGAGTTGCTTCTAACAAATGGTGCGATAGGCTTGCTAGACAGATGGAGGGCACGCCCGCAATATCAATAAGAGAGGAGATGGTTGCTTGTTGTCTGTGCACGTGCGTGTGAGAGACGGGTCAGGAGGCATGCACGAATGATGAGGGGAACAATGTGGCTATGGTAAGCAGACGTAACTACATAGGAAGATCAATCTCCCATTGTAAGAGAAAGGAGAGACATAACTTGTGAGGTACGTCAATCGATGGGGGGTAGTTAAAGTCGATCTAGGTATATGTTGGGAGATCGGTCGGTATACATGCATGTGTGTGTTAGAAGCAAATGAGGCACGAGGAGAAGGATAGAGAGAGAGGGATGCATGTAGGAGGTAGTACGAGAGGCATACTATATCGAGGGGGAGGAGTGTGCGAGTACGAGAACGATGAAAATAGTGGTGGGAGTGAGGCATGGATGGTGACAAGAGAAGAGGGGAAGCTTGTGTTTGTGCTAGGCACACCTGGCTAGAGAGGCATATCGATCGATGTGTGCCGTAAAGAAGGAGCTGGGGCCTACACACACCATGGGTGAATGACCTAAAGTGAAAACACGAATTTGCGTGATGGAGCTAGAGAATGCTGAGGGAGGGTGAGAGGGATGCGGGCGTGTGCATGCACAAGAGAAAGTTAGCGCTAGCTACAAAGATAAGAGGGTTGTGTGGGTGTAAAAGACGAATAGAGATCATATATACTTCATTATAAAAAGCGAATTCGGATATTTGAAGAATTTATCATAGTGTTTAAAACCGACGGATGTGTGAATATATATAACAGTGATAAACATGGTGTGGTTATGAACATGGTATACTACATTTAATATATTTTATCTCTACTCTTATAAAAAATGGAGTTGTTGATGATGGTGTGCCTGCCATCCTGCATTATAGGCCGTCTGATTTATATCTGGCGGATAGCAAGGAAACTTTGATGGTTGAAGTTGGCAACAATCATGATTGTAGATTCTTATTGAAATAGAGAAACGAATTCAAATTTAGTTCGAATTGCAGCGGTAGTATAGACATTTGGAATTTACTAAAATGTTGGTATGAGTAGGTTACATGCATTATACAGCAAGCGAAAAAATTTAATCGGACATAACATGGATTCATACTCCCTCCTTCCATCTACATAGGGCGTAATGAGATTTTTAAGACCTCCTTTGACTATTGACAAGATTAATAGTACATGACATGCACAATGTGAAAATTATATCATTGAAAGAACCTTTCACAGACGAATTTAACGGTGTGCTTTGTGTAAGTTGCATGTCATATATCATTGCTCTAATATTTGGTCAAAGTTAGCATCGAAAAACGCATTAGGCCCTATATAGATGGAAGGAGGGAGTAGCTTTGAATAGCATTTGTATAATAAAACGGGGCAAGACTCTCTCTTTGTGTGGTGTGAATAGTTTTATTTTTTTCGTTTTCTTTTTGGTTGAGGGAAGTGCGAATTGATTTGGTATGTACAAGTACAATGTTACGACATGTTAGGCTTGTCCCTGAAATTCAACCCGCGTCTTGTTATATCCCGAAAATTCAGATATCGTGCTCCCAAAACTGGCGCCTTCACAACCTGCGCCTTGCTATCCTGAAATTACAACGCACGCGAAAACTCCCTCCAGCTGCCAAATCCCGACACGCGAAATCCCCCTTCTAGCTGAAAGCGCCGCTAGTTCAAATCGGTGGGGGGTACTTTTGTAACACACCCTACATTTTGGACAAGTGCATTCCTAAGACATGCTTCACCCCCTCCCATCACCCCTTTTCGCCATTCGAAATCCTAGGCCGCCATAACCTCTCCGCTCCAGCCGCAAAACCCCACCCTCCTCCGTCCGCCACGTCACTGCTGCCCAGCCGGAGCCTCTTCCCCGACGATGTCGTCCACCTCAATAGCTCGACGTCCCTTGTCCACCTCCCCGGATGAGGATCCGTTGTCCATCTCGCCGTCCCGCCGGTTCAGCCGCCCCGTCCTCCACCTCCAAGGAGCTGCTCCGACGATCGCCTCGTCTATCGCGGCTGCTCCATCCCCACAGCGCCGCCTTAACCTACTCCACCGGAACCGAAGCATCCTCACCGACTCCTCGGACGAAGCCGAGGCCTACTCGGCGCCACCAAAGGGTTGTACACTCATCGCATCGCACCTTCTCCTTAACTCGACCTCCCGGCGCCGACGGTGCTCCATCCCGCACCCCCATGGAGCGGCTACCTTGAAGCCGGTGCCGCGGGAGACATCTCCACGGTGGCTCTCCCCCAGTGCGAGGCCCCTTCGGCGGCGGCGTCCATACCAGCCGGATCTGCTGCTGCTGCTCCGGCTCTCGCTCGATCGCTCGCTCGCCCAGCTGCTGCTGCTGCTGTTCTCCCCCTCGCTCGTGCTGCTGCTCTACTCCGATTAAGCCACACTTCAGTCGACTGAATCGACTTTTGGGTCAGTCGATTTTCAGGGGTTGGGGGGGCTCGCCGGAGTTAAGGAAGAACCACCCGCAGCGGGGACGGGGGCTCGCCGGAGAGGTACCCCACTATCTATCTTAGGGTTTAGGGTGGGGGCGGGGGGGCCTAGAGGGCTGGCCGGGGCGACGGTGGTGAGTTGTTTCGGGGCACGAGGCGGCGCTGGGGCCGGCGGTTCGGCCGATGGTGGCTGGCGGCTCAGGGGGGTGCAGGTTGAAGATGAACTGGAGGCCCTCCCTAAACTACATGTCAAGTGCCTCTCTGCTACCATTGCGTTCACTTTCGACAGTAGCATTCAGTTTCCACAGTAAATTTCAGTTTCGACAGTTAAGTTCAGAGTCAACAGTTTTTACCTCATCTGTTGTAGTCAGGTGGTTTTTGGTGATGTTAATTTTACATCCATTTTACATCATCTATTGGAAATGCTATTAGAATTCCACTTGAGATTGACGATGTATGTCTTGTGCTGCTTCAGCCTTGATGTCTTACGGCTCGCCGAAGCTGCTCCAACGACATAACGATCCATCACAACAGAGTAGTGCCCTAGACGCCGTCTACAGATTCCTCAGATCTTCCTCCACACCTCCGACAGCCACCTCTGCCTCAACTGCTTCAGTGACCAACCTAATGATGCTGAGGTCAACACGGCTACGACAAAGAGGTTGTACACTTGTTGCATCACTTATTACTATACATTCACGTCGATCCATTAGGGCTATTTTGGTTCAACGGAAAAACATCAATCCACTGGTTGTTACCATCACTCTAAATTTCTGCATGCTCTCCTTACATAATCTCACCATATTTTTTTCGTATGCATGTCAGATATTGTACACAGTCATGCTGAACATGTAGAGAAAAAGAGAAGAGTTTTGCGCGGCAATACAATGTCATGCAGACATCGCTCCATGGTGGGTTCAATGGCAAACCCTCCCCACCCCTCTCCAGATTGTAATCCAGAGGAAGATATCTGTTCTGAGGCGGATTCAGACGCCGCTGACCACTCCTATTTACCCCCCAAGGTGTTTGCTCTACCTTGGCATGATGATGTTAGTCATATCATGCATATGTTGCCTTGCAGTGCCTACTTTTGACATCATATATGTCATCTGCTTAGTTTAGACATGTTCTGTAATGCCACCTATTTAGTTTCTATATCATATATGGGAATTATGCAGTCTCATGTCTTTTAGCCAGCCATAATATATGTGAAATGTGCAATGCCATCCTGTTTAACCAGGCATCATATATTTGAATGATATCTTGCCCATCCTTTTCTTCATTACATTTCCATTTGTCGACAATGTTTGTACATTAAACTACTCTTCCTGTGAATCAGCCATTTGGGTGGGAGATGGAAAAATCTGGAGTGAAAACAAGGCCTTCAGAGCAGACAGTGCTACCTGTCGAAGCAGATCTCTTGTTGGGTCCCGATAGCTCCTCAGAGATGGATTCAGAGACAGATGACCAGTCCTATTCCCCCACTGAGGTGTATGCTCTAACTTGGCACGGTTATACTGCTCATATCATGCATACGGTGTCTTGCATTGCATAGTTTAGACATCATATACACAATATTCAACACCATGTTCTTAGTTCAGACATCATATCGAATGCCCTCTGTTTAGCATATAAATCACATATGTGAATTAAATGATGCGATCCTGATTACTTAGATAACATGTAGGTGAATTATGTCATGCGATCCTGTTTAGTTATTCATCATATCTTTGAATTATGTTATGCTATGCTATCCAGTTTAGATAGACATCATATATGTGAAATTATGTCATGCTATCCGTTTTAGTTAAACAATAAACATGTCAACTATTTCATGCCCTCTTTTTTCCACACTATCTATTGCATCTGTCTCTCATACAATGTCTGTACATTCAACTATGTTTCCTGTTTATCAGCCATTTGAATTGGAGCAGGTGATGCCAGTATCTAGCGGACTAAAAACACGGTCTTCAAATAAAACAGTGCTACCTCTTGGTGGAGATAGCACCCCGGTTGTACATGCACAAGAACCAGCCCTACCACACATAACCCAAACTCTCGCAGATTGTACCCCTACTACGATGGACAGAGAACCAGCTTCACCCAATCTAACCCCAACCCCAGCCGATAGTAACCCAGTTCCTGTTGACACAGCACCATCTCCACCACAGAGCTCCCAAACAAGAGCAGTTAGTAAGGCAGCTCCAGTGCCCAAAGGGCCAGTACTATCACGGCGAACCCCAACTCCACCAGTTAGTACGCCTATTCCTGTGGAGGAAGCACAACCAGCTAGTCATAGTTTAGCATCTATCGCATTTGATGTTGTTAAATCGTATGTGCGTATCTTCCCATCTTGGAAATATTATACTGAAGATGAAGGAAAATGCCAGTTGCAGGTGTTTGTCCAGGAGTTATGTGTAAGTAATGTTATTCATGGCAATTACTTTGCTTCGTCCCATACATCCTACCTCCATGATGGTTATAATACAACAAATTTTCCCGTTTTTCTCTATAGAGAAGGACCTATTTGGAAACTCAAGATGAGGTAACCTATGCTAATACCTCTGCTATCTTCAAGAATGCTTGGTGGCAGTATTGGAATTACCTGAAGAAAACGTACTTCACCGGCAAAGAAACTCATCAAATTCCCTTACGTTCTCCTGAGACACATATACTGGACGATGACTGGGAACGCCTTGTTCTGTACTGGTCCCGAACCAAGAATGTGGTAAGGTCTATGAGCTCATTTTCTATTTTTAAGTATTATATTCTTGCGTCTTACTTTACTCTGTTCATGTAGAACAAGTGCCTAAACTTGAAGAACAACTGTTCTAATTTAAGATTCCATTGCTACCATAGGACATAGATATATGTTTGTTTGATGCTTTTATTATGTACTAGTACTTGGCAATACAAGACTTGGTAGTTTAATCCTGTCCACCTTACTAATGAACTGGTTCACCGAAATGAGTTTCATATACTAGTACATGCTAAACTTGTTATGTGTCTGCTTGTTTCTTCTTTTAGAATGCTGATAGAATATTGGGGAAGAGTGCCTTATTAAGCAACGGTAAAGGAAGTAATGCAGCTAAGGTTCAGGACAGTGACACATCCTGTCTTGGTTTAGTGTTGGAGTTACTGGCCACTACCGCTTGCACAAGCTATTCAAACTCACTGTCTGAATCAGTTCGGTTTGTTGAGTCTCAACTACAAGCTGAAAGACATCGATCAGCTGTGCTGCGACAAGAAGCGGAAGGACTGCGGAAGTCCCTGGAGCATTCAGATGCATACTTTCTGGTGCAACAGCAAGCGTTGTAGGATTTTAGCGCCAAATAGAACAAAGCTAATTAGCTTGCTAAGCTTATTGCCAGCATGGTGGATACCCAGGATAACGTTTCTTGAGCTCTTCTGAAGTTG
Source organism: Triticum aestivum (assembly GCF_018294505.1). NCBI lineage: Eukaryota > Viridiplantae > Streptophyta > Magnoliopsida > Poales > Poaceae > Triticum > Triticum aestivum. Next base: position 445,756,944 of record NC_057812.1, on the reverse strand, counting down.
TTTCAGTTATGCTCTTGTTTTGCTGCCGCGTTTATTTTCACTGGTGGCCAATTTTGATGGCCAGTGTATATGATATGCTGCTTTGTTCCCTATATTTGCACTGGTGGCGAACTTTGATACCCATTGGATGTAATATGTGTAATAGCCGTGATAGCCTAGCATTAGTTGCTTGCTTATTTATTTCCTTGTTGTCTTGTTTATTTGTTTGCTTGTAGTCATTGCAGTTCTTTTTCCGCGGTTAACTAGTGGCTGCAATAACCTATTTTTTAAAACTAGGCCACAATAACCATGGGCTAATATTTACTGTTGTGACACTGGGCCTTTTACGGGCCGTAGAAACAGTAGGCCTTCTATGGGCCGTAGAAACAATGGGCCTTCTACGGGCCGTATCATCAATGGGACTTATACGGGCTGTATGATCGATTGGCCAAACATGGGCCAATAACAGGCCACATTATGGCTGTAAATGGTCTAGAGTTGGAATCGTCCGTTCATGGGCCGACCGTAACGGGCCATCATTAATAGGCCGTATTTGATGACGCTATGAAAACGGCCCAACGTATTAACGGACCACAAACGGGCCGACTGTAACCACGGGTTGTATTTGGCCCACAAGCAGAAAATGACAGTAACGGGCCGTAAGTAAACGAATGATGGAAATGAGCCCAAGAATAAATGGGCTCTGAGAAGGCCGAAAGATAACATGGGCTGGAAACGGCCCAATGGAATAACAGGCCGTTAATGGGTATAAAGTGATGCACTGTTCATTACGGGCCAGTTTCACCACGGGCCGTTAATGGGTGTGAAGTGATACACTATTCATTACGGGCCAGTTTCACCACGGGCCGTTAATAGGCCAAGAGTTACATAGGGCCTCATATGGGCCGAAAGACGTCATGGGCCATACATGGCCAGAAGTTAAAACGGGCTGGAATCATATTGGATGGCCCAGATGACGCTACTAGGCCTAATTCGGATAGGGCGTAACGGGCCTTGGGTTAGCGGGCTGTAAATGGGCTATATGCGAACAAGCCGTTAACAGGCTTTCCATGGGCCGGCCCGCCAGCTTTTGACCAAGTCAAACGGGCCGACCTTTTCACTGGAATGGGCCTCTGTTGGGCAGTGCCACGTGTCGACGTATCATAGGCGCCTATCTGACCAACTGACGAACTGACACGTGTTTCGTCCGGCCAATAAGAATTTTACACGTGGAAATTTCCCATTGGTCAGAGCTGTTAACGGGTTATCGGATCCAAAACCCGACACGATAGCTTAACGGTGTTCCGTTACGGTGGATGCCACGTGTCGGTCACCCTTGACGAAAGCACTTCTGTGACGCGCGATTTATCGTCATGGAAGTGGACACTTCCGTGATGATAATTTTGGTAATGTCATGGAACACTTCTACGACAGCACAGGTATGACTATCTTGGTTCTATCATAAATTTGTCATGGATGTACATGCATGACAAAAAAGTGACCTACTGTGACAAACACGTATCATCACGGAAGTGTATTTTTTTGTAGTGGTAGCTCTTCATGCATAGCATTTATCCAGTCCGGATCCTCCAATGCTTTCTTCAACCTTCATAGGTTCAATGCTAGAGATGAATGATTAATGTTCACAAAAGTTAGCCAAACGAGTTTTAGAGCGAGTGATTCTCCCGGTTTGGATATCATTGTAGATTTCCTCCACGGGATGATCTTTAGCAATTCTTGCTCGAACTCGTGAAAGCTTTTGCTTGGGTCTTAGTTGAACATCTTCTTCATCTTGTTCTTCTTCTTGGCCTTCTTCATTGTTAGTGTTGTCGTTCTCTTGTCGTGGTGGAGAAGGAGGTTGTTGACGTCCGTCTTGGTGCACTTCCTCGTTTTCTTCATCTTGGTGTGTCCCACTCGTGGATGCTTCCGTATCAACTCTTGGTTCACCTTGTCGTGAGGTAGAAGCTTCCACTTGGACAGACGAGGTACTCTCCTTTATCTCCGTTGGACGAATCTTACCAATAGACAAGTCTTGGATTGCTTCCGAGGGATCTTTGTCTCCTACATCAATTGGCAATTTCTCTACTTGTGAGCCGTTAGATTCATCAAACTTTACATCTACCGTTTCTTCAACCCTTCGGGTGAAATTGTTGTAGACACGGTATGTGTGAGAGTTTGAGCCATAACCAAGTAGGAAACCTTCATGAGACTTAGGAGCAAATTTAGAACGACGATGCTTATCAAGAATGTAGCACTTTGAGCCTAATACTCGAAAGTATCCAACTTGGGGTTTGTTACCAGTGAGGAGCTCGTATGCTGTCTTGCCGAGTAGCTTGTGAAGATACAAGTGATTTGTTGCATGACAAGCCGTCTCAACCGCTTCCGCCCAAAAGTGTTTTGGCGTCTTGTACTCATCAAGCATCGTTCTTGCCATCTCGATAAGAGTCCGGTTCTTCCTCTCAACGACTCCATTTTGTTGAGGTGTGTACATAGCCGAGAACTCATGTGTAATCCCTTCTTCGTCAAGAAAGGTGTCCACATTTGCATTCTTGAACTCCGTTCTGTTCTCGCTCCGAACCTTCTTGATCTTCACGTCAAATTGATTTTGGGCCTTCCTAGCAAAGTTTTTGAAGATCTTTTGGACCTGCGATTTGTCATCAAAAAAGAATACCCACGTAAATCTTGAAAAATCATCAACTATGACTAGACCAAATGAGTTACCACCGAGACTCTTGTAGGCATTTGGACCAAAGAGATCCATGTGAAGTAGCTCGAGTGGTCTTCTTGTCGTAATAATGTTCTTTGCGTGATGACTTCCTCCAACTTGTTTCCCTGCTTGACAAGCACTACAAAGCCTATCCTTGTCAAATATGACATCGTTAGCACCAAGGATATGGTTTCCTTTAATGAGTTTGTCAAGGTTTCGCATGCCCACATGGCCTAGCCTTCTATGCCACAACCAGCCTTTAGAAGATTTAGCAATTAAGCAAGTTCTAGGTTGAGCCTTTTTAGTGAAATCAACAATGTAAAGATCTCCTCTATGTATACTGGTAAAGACCATTTTATGATTATCTCTATGAAACACTTGGCAGTCTACTTCAGTAAATAGGACATTGAAACCAAAATCAGCAAGTCTAGATACTGAAAGTAAGTTGTAGCCAAGAGATTCAATGAGCATGACATTTTGTATGGAGCTATCATGTGAGATGGCCACCTTATCAAAGCCAACCACCTTACCCTTTGAATTATCACCAAAAGTGACATCCTTTCGAGGGCCATCGTTTCCAGCAAGCTCACAGAACATGTCTTTATCTCCGGTCATATGATCAGTACATCCACTATCAAGGACCCATTCCTTTCCTCTATCCATGTAGCCGCGAAGATTTGCCATAAGACCAAAGTGTCTCATCGCATCATCGAGATCATAGTCACTATCATCATCCTCATCATAGTATCCATTTTCAACATCATTTTGTGATTGATCAATTCCTAGAGAGGGTAATTCATTAGACAAATGATCATTTCTATAGTTATCTTTATGAATTCCAATAGCTCTGGAAATGATATTGCTAATGATTCCAACATCTCCTTTGACACTCGTAAGATTAATAAGCTCAAATAAGTAGTCACCAAATTTGGGATCATTGGAACTCATCTTAATCAAGGCAATAGACTTATGGAGGATTTCATCTAGATCTTTCAAGGAATAATTTGGAAAGAGTTCCTCAAGAAATTTCCATATGGTGTAGGCACACTTAAGAGTAGGCAAACATCCAATCAAGTTTCTAGGCAACCTCTAGTGATAAGATTAACAGTTCTAAGATTGCGAATCATGTCAATTGACTCATCAAGGGTACGATGCATGGGATCAACATGAGGTGCACAAGGGCTAGCAATATACTTGCTCAAATGATATTCATTGAAAATCTCAAGCATTTCATTTTTCCAATCATGAAAATATTCTCCATCAAGAATAGGCACTCTATGTCTAAGACTCCCCAAAGTAGACTCATCCATCTTCCTCCAATGGTGTTTAAACCAAGGCAATGGAGACCAAAGCTCTGATACCAATTGAAAGGATCAAGAAGAGGTGTCTAGAGGGGGGGTGATTAGACACTAAGTAGCAAAAGTTGCAGTTTTTAATTTCTTTATGTTGAAGTGGAGTTTTGGCACAAGTTTAACAAACACAATACATTTCAAGCAAGCATGCAAAGAGTATATGAGCAGTGGAAAGTAAAGCATGCAACTTGCAAGAATGTAAAGGGAAGGGTTTGGAGAATTCAAACACAATTGGAGACACGAATGTTTTTGTCGTGGTTCCGATAGGTGGTGCTATCGTACATCCACGTTGATGGAGACTTCAAACCACGAAGGGTAACGGTTGTGCGAGTCCACGGAGGGCTCCACCCACGAAGGGTCCATGAAGAAGCAACCTTGTCTATCCCATCATGGCCATCGCCCACGAAGGACTTGCCTCACTAGCAGTAGATCTTCATGAAGTAGGCGATCTCCTTGCCCTTACAAACTCCTTGGTTCAACTCCACAATCTTGTCGGAGGCTCCCAAGTGACACCTAGCCAATCTAGGAGACACCACTCTCCAAGAAGTAACAAATGGTGTGTTGATGATGAACTCCTTGCTCTTGTGCTTCAAATGATATCTCCCCAACACTCAACTCTCTCTCACAGGATATGGATTTGGTGGAAAGAAGATTTTAGTGGAAAGCAACTTGGGGAAGGCTAGAGATGAAGATTCATATGGTGGGAATGGAATATCTTGGCCTCAACACATGAGTAGGTGGTTCTCTCTCAGAAAATGTGTATTGGAAGTGTAGGTATGGTCTGGTGGCTCTCTTCACGAATGAAGAGTGGGTGGAGGGGTATATATAGCCTCCACACAAAATCTAACCGTTACACACAATTTACCAATCTCGGTGAGACCAAATTGAGAAACTCGATCGGACCGATTTAGCAAACCTAGTGACCGTTAAGATTTTCGGTGGGTCTGAGATGCAACTCGGTAGGACCGATATGGTTAGGGTTAGGGCATAACATAATCTCGGTGAGACCGATTACACAAACTTGGTGGGACCGATTTTGGTAGTAAGCTAACCAGAGAGTTGGTCAGGCAAACTTGGTCAGACCGATTACACAAACTTGGTGGGACCGATTTTGGTAATAAGCTAACCAGAAAGTTTGCATTGTAATCTCGGCAGTACCAATTGCTCAATCTCGATGGGACCGATTTTGGTAATGGACATACACAGAGAGATTACAATCCCATCTCGGTGAGACTGAGATCCCTATCGGTGAAACCAATTTGCCTAGGGTTTGTGGCAGTGGCTATGACATCTGAACTCGGTGGCGCCAGATAGAAAGAATCGGTGGGGACGAGTTTGACTTTTGGTTTAGGTCATATGTGGATGTGAGAAGGTAGTTGAGGGTTTTGGAGCATATCACTAAGCACTATGAAGCAAGAACCTCATCAAGCAACACCACATCCCCTCTTGATAGTATTGGCTTTTCCTATAGACTCAATGTGATCTTGGATTACTAAAATAGAAAATGTAGAGTCTTGATCTTGAAGCTTGAGCTAATCCTTTGTCCTTAGCATCTTGAAGGGGTTCCACATCCTTTAGTCCATGGCACTTAATTTGTTGAACTTGTCTGAAACATACTAGGTAAAAGTATTAGTCCAACAAGAGATATGTTGTCATTAATTATCAAAATCACCCAGGGAGCACTTGTGCTTTCACTACCCCTCCCCCCACCCCCCCACACTGATACATCGAGCGCTCTAGTCATGTCTCCCTGCCACACACAAACTTGACATGTGCCCTCTAACGTTCCGGTAGGCCAGTTGCCCTATATCTTTGACTTGCACACACACACAATTTCGATGGCTCTCTTCATCGATCTCGCATCCACCCACTTGATCCTCTCTTCGACTCTATCGATAGTTATGACCCATCCCTCTCTTCTCATGGATTGCCCGACCCTCTATGTATGATTTGGATAGGCCTCCATTTCACACATATTGCATGCAAAATTTTGTTTGAGATGTCATCAACACATATTCCCACAAATAATTCACGAAATCAACCCCCCACCCCACCCCCACCCCAAAACAAAAAACACTCACGAACACGATTTGTATCTTTCACACACACCCACATAGGTGGGGGACGTGCACGAAGAGAAGAGGTGCATGCACGGCGCACGTACTCTCGTCTCTTTCCCAACCACACCCGCGCGGGTACACTGTGGAGCTCATTTCTGTACGAAAAGGCAGCCCACGTGGTAATTTGGCACGTGTACTGGTTGTGCACTTGGTGTAGGGAGGATCGTCTACCACGGGTGAACAAGCAAATCACGACTTGACATGTTATGTTAAAAAAGAGGCAAACCATGTGGGGCCTACCTTAGAGGCAAGGCTCTATACACTGGAGTACTTTTGATGTGTCCCGTCAACTCGCAGAACGAGGAGAAGCTTGCTTAGTACGCCGTCTCCCCCGTTCCAAAATATAAGTCTTTGTAGAGATTTCACCATGAACCACATGCAGATGTATATAGATGCATTTTAAGTGTAGATTCATTCATTTTGTTCCGTATGTAGTGGAATCTCTACAAAGACTTATCTACTAGTAATTGCTAGCCCCCACTACTAGGAATTCTCTATCCTCTCCTTGAGCCACATCATCAAAATTTGATGTAGCCGTTAGATGAAGTAAATCAGTCCATAATAGCCGTCTGATCTAGACGTTGAGAGGCTCCACACTAAGCCACATGCAAGCATGCAGAAATACCGTGGCACATGCATGTGAGTGGGTTTTAAATCACATCAACATGTCTGCATGCAAGCATGCACCGGTAGCATGCATGTAAGTGAGCTTTTAAGTCCATTAACATGTCAAAAAGAAAAATATAATCCCATTATGCAGTAGGAGTTGGCTGATCTTTTTTCCTTACGTGGGATGATCTAAATGATGATGGGAGTTTATTTAGTTTGGCTACCACATTTGTCATGCAGTTACAGAGTTTTTTTAGTTCTATGAAATCGATAATTTTGCGCAGAGAGATATACCGCTGTTCCGCGGCAACGCGCGGGAACTCATCTAGTAATATTTAGGTACGGAGGGAGTACTACGTAAAGAGTTAGGTGTCGCACGGTGATAGTGTGAGGTGGGCCATGTAATCACTGAGCCTACGTGTTTTCACTGCTATTGCACGCCTCCGTTGTAAGAATGGAGAAAATTGTAATCTAGTAGTAGTACCTCCTTTCGCCGAAAGTGTGGGACATCCAGCAGTCCTACCACCTCAGTAATAAAGACCAATGAGCCGTCAAATCACATTGACCCAGCAGTAACCATCACTCTTGCACTAGTGAGAGGTCGCGTCCGCTCTGCCCAGGCATGAATGCGGCACCGATTCTTTGGAGCGGCACTGACCGTTTCAGGCAAGAAGCGCGCGCGGGCGATGGAGGGGCTTTGGGTGGGCCAGGCTGGTCAGGAGCGGGCGTGGCAGCTGTCCGCATGTCCCTACCAGACACGCCCGGAAACGAGAGGATGCACCGACTCTCACGGCTAAAATCGTACACTACACAACATCTCTCTGTAGGAGTAAGCCGATCTGTCGCTCTCTCTAACACACACATGCTGTTAAACACACACACACACACACGCACACGCACGCACCTTGGTCCCGTTGCACTTTCTAACTTGAGGTCTCGGGTTCGATAACTACACTTGAGCATAATTTGTGCCAGGAGGATTCTTTGACTGGTCAAAATGTTTTCTAGGGTTTGCACGCTTCACACTCTCTCTCCAGTATATATATACACGTTGGAGCCTCAACGCTTATAGTTGCTCTCTTCACACTCTCTCGCCCTGTCCCTCCATTCCGACTTACTTGTCGCGGGTATGAATGTATCTTAGATGTATTTTAGTTCTAGATACATCCATTTCTTCGACGAGTAATTTGGAACGGAGGGAGTAGTTGCTCTCTTCACACTCTCTCGCCCTCTCCAGATCTAAACAAGACTTCGTTGGCCTCTCTCTCCCCTCACTGCTGCTCAAAGAGCCGGCAGGATCCATCCGCCGGGAAGGGAAGGAGGCTTAACGGTGTCGCCGTTGGCGAGGGACTACCGGCGCAGCTCTTCACTTTCCACTCAGTGGCGGCGCGGGAGGGCCTCTGACCCCTTCTTCTTTGTCGTCGTCCCGTCGCCCACCGAACCAGGCACCAAGAACCTTAAGGTATAAATTACTTACTCCACATGCATTGCTCTAGCTGCATGTATACCATGAATCTAGGACGTGGTTCAAAGAGGAAAGGAGTGGGGGAAAGTAGTGGGAAAAGTTGTATATAGCATGAATCTAGGACATGGTTCAAAGAGGAAATGAAGGGGGAAAGTTGTATAGCATGAATCTAGGACGTGGTTCAAAGAGGAAAGGAATGGGGGAAAGTAGTGGGGAAAGTTGTATCGCATAAATCTAGGACGTGGTTCAAAGAGGAAAGGAAGGGATGAAAGTACTAGTTCAAAAAGGAAAGGAAGGGACAAGGCTGTAGAGTTTGAGCAGGACTAGATTTGCTGCGCTCACATAGAGAAAGGTGTCTAAAGATAACAAAACTGGGACCAACACAAATATGCTCCTTGGTTGTTTGTTCTTTGTTGCAACAGACTGTGCATGACCACAGTACATCGGTAGATGCACATGGTGCTGGTGCGTCCACTGTCCTATGCAACTCATTAGCTGTTGTTAATCTAAGGCCCTGTTTGGTTAAATACTCCCTAGTCCCTACCTGCTTGGTTCTAGAGACTAAACATGGACTAGAGGTTATTAAATGACATGCTAAAAGACCATGTTATCCCTAGTAATGAACTAATAGAGACAAGGTGCGATGCGTGGCAGGGGAAACTGTTGGAAAAAGTCCCAAAAAGACTCCCTTGGGGTCTTCTTTCTTTAGTCCCAAATGCCCACTTTTAGTCCCTAAAAGTCCCTCCTGTTTGGTTTAGATGGGACTGCACGGAGTTTTTTAGTCCCTACACCAAAATGTCCCTGTAAACAAACACCCTCTAATAACGCCGCTAGAAAATTAATGCAATGCCACAGTTAAAAGCAAATTACATGTTTAATAAATTTTATTGTTAATATAATTTCTATGTTAATATTAATCAATGCCACCGTTTGAGGAATGCTACTGTCTTGCTTTCTTTCCCATTAAGATAAGGTAGATGCTTCTTTTTGTTGGCTTCTGTGTCATCCACCGTTATTGACCACTAATTGTTTCCTTTGCACCTCTGTGTAAACAGGGTTATCTACTTCACCTCGTTGCCATTGTGACCTTTTGTTGCACTGCACAAAACACTTTTGTTTTAAGAGTGTTTTGTGCAGTTCAACCAAAATGTCACACCGACAATGTTGCTTGATTGCTTGATCTTAATGGAACTGCATAATAGGAGACCTTACTTCCTATCCGTTAAGGCGAATTTGGTTCAGATCTTCTTCTTGTGAGTTGTTTGAATTCCACATCATGAGAGGTCAGTACTAGCCTTCTTTCACATGATTCCGAAGTGTGCTTTCATATGTTGTGCTACTTGTATGATAATGTTGCTTAATTTTAGTGAACTACACAAATGGAGACAAGACTTCCAATCTGTATGTGCACCGTAATATCCCATTGAGGTAAGATAAGGATATTTCACAACTGCTGGCCTGTATTTTGCCACTTTCATCAGAAAATTAAGTTTAGTACTATACTTGTGCTCCCTAATTGACATGCCAAATCTTACATTGAAGGCGAAGCTTGTCTGTTATTGAACCAAGTGATGAAGGGAAAGAACAAGCAGAAGAAAAACAAAAATCAACTCCAGGTGCTGTAATGAAGCACTGGAACTGTGATGACACAAGTAATGATATAGTTTTGCATCTTAATTTATTGCTATGGCTGGAACGAGCAATTGTTTTGCCACTGATTTGATGCCACTCTTAATGTAATATGTAATTATCTCAACTTGTGCAAACAGGGATCTTCTTTGAAGATACCATATATTTTAGTGGAACTGCACAATAAGATGTTGGAAACATTAAACTAATCGAGGAGTATATAGTAAGCATGGCCACCACCGTAGATAGCAACAGATGGTTCCGGAGAAGTGCTTCATCTATATGCTCTACACAATAAGCCTCCTGACAAAGGTTGGTACTCGCCCACCGATTTCATCCATATGATTGAGCTTTGTCATCTCTATTGGTGTTGTGCTACTGTTTAGATACAGTCATGAAAAAGTGGTATTGTCCTTGAGAAGTGCTTCATCTGTGTTGTTTTAAATATTACCTTTCCTTTTATCGAGCAAACAGGGATGCTAGCATTTAGTAGTCCTCTTGTCTTTGCACAACAGGATCATCTTCCTCTGAAGAAGAATATGGAGTACATGAAGTGACTAGTTCCGATTATGCCAGGATGAAGAAGCCCTGTCTATCTTCTCATTAGAAGGAGCAGTTGAAGGATGGTTACATTACTCCCCACAAGACCAAACTAACTTCATCTTAGGAGGACTGACAAATCTCCATCTTTTTGCTGTGATGCGCGAGTACAATGTTGTTCTAGGATTCTTTCTGGTGAGTTCCATTTTTCTGAAAGTTTGCTCTACATGGACCATGTATGTGCCTGTTGAAACTGTCAATTCATAGTACAATTTGCTTTATACTAATCACTTTTTTGTATTTGTGCAAACAGGGGTGCTCAGCTTGATTTCAATGGGAACTGCACAAAATGTTCATGAATACATCGAATCATTCATTTCCACCACAAGAAAGGAGGTGCCGATAAGTTCAAGGCGTTGCAACATATAAGGGCGAAATCAAACAAGCTACGCGTGAATTTGGTTGATTTTGGTGGAACTACACAAAAAGAACAGCTGGTTTATTTAGCACAAGGTGCCATGTCAATGTCCGAAGTGATGGCAAACCCTGCCCATTCCACAATCGTAGGCATTTGATATTTTGGAATGGGACAACCTTGTCAAATTTTGCTCATTGATTTTAGCAAGACATGCATTTGATATTTTCGAATGGGACGCCCTTTCCTATCAGCAGCGTCGATCAATTTTTCTTTATTCTTTAGTTGTGAAGTAAATATTGCCTCTGACATGTGAGTCGCTGAGATGCATAATGATCGATTGTTTTGAATGTTCTCTATGAATTGCCAGGCCTGTGTGTTTGATTGCAATGTACAAAAACGCTAAAAAGCTGCTCAAACTCTTTGTACTCCTTCTGTTCCTTTTTACTTCGCACATTGTGAAAGTGCATACTTTTTTGTATAAGATTGGTCAAAGTAGAGATACTTTGACTGCAGACAAAACTTGTATGCAGACTAGAAAGGACCGGCGGGAGTACATGTGAAACTGCTGCAAACGAGGTGATCACCCTGGGAATAATGCTAGTACGTACTGTTTTGCATGTTCATCCAATGCCAGTGATATAGGAATCGAACTAATCGAAATAAATTCATTCATACACGGTCGGATTTCATATAAAAATGCCGGATTTCATTACATTTCATACATTCTTCAACTAAAAAGGGGTGCGCTGGAGGTATAATTAATTAACCGAAGCTACCCACCTGTGTCCCGCTAAGCCGAACAGAAGCTTCAATGACTTAACTGCAGGTGCAGTTGCGTAACTAACATGTGGCTCGTTGGGCCCACGTGTCAGTCAACCAACTGCACCAGCAGTTAAGTAGAAGCAGCGTTCTTCTCCAGCGCAGCTCTCCGACTCCATGCCGCCGCCAAGAAGCTAACCGGCCATCAATGGTCAACCCGCCTAGCTTGGCTTTAACCGGAGGGTAGCAGTGGTGGCCTTACTTGGACCCGAGCGGCGGCGAACTACCGTGTTCTACTCTTCCTCGTTTTTTGTGTGGCGCGGCCTCGTTGGCAGCGGGGCGGGGCCTCGGCGGAGCCGGTGATGTCCTTTGCCTCGTTGTTGGCGGGGCGGGGCCTCGACGGAGCCGGCGGTGTCCTCTGCCTCGTTGTTGGTAGGGCGGGGCCTCGACGGAGCCGTCGGTGTCCTCTGCCTCGTTGTTGGTGCCGCGGGGCCTCGGTGGAGCAGGGCCTCGTTGACGCCAGCGGAGCGGGGACTTGTCGGAGCCGACATTGTCCCCAGCCTCGTCCTCGGTCTCGCCAATCAGCGCCTCGCCCGCCTCGTCCTTGGTACCGCCAGCACTCGAAGCGGCCCTTGCGGGCGGAGCGGTACGAGTCGAGCAGTGCCTCCTGCTCCGCCCACTCCGCGGCGATCTGCTCCTCCGCCTGCACGTGCTCCTCGAGGAGATGGTGGTTGTAGGCGGCGTTGGCCTGCGCCTCCCGGAACTGCTCCTCACGCATCTGCCTCACCCTGTCCATATATTGGGCACGGGCCTTGCCGATGGTCATGGTGCAATGCACCGGTGAGGATGGCGCGGAGGAGGGGGTTGGCGCCGGATCGTCGACTACCATGTTCTCCATTGGGACGTCGTCATCCTCCGGTTGCCTACCGGCTAGCCGGTCGGCAGCAATGGCTGCCATCTCCTTGTGGTCCGTCGTCCACCCGTCTCGAAGAGCGCTGGAGTGTGAGGAAGCCATGGTGGGCACTAGTGGTGTGGACAGGAGAAAGGGAACGGATGCGGATGACTGCGTCTATGGCCGGCGCAGCAGTTTATATAGCAATGGTGGGCGGGTGGAGGGAGGGACGTGTGGCACCGGAGTAGCCGCCTCGGCAACCGCGTATCATTAATGTGGGCGGCAGATGGACGGACGGACGACACTTGTGTCGTTCGGAGGCGGAGCAATCGCCTGCACTGGGTTTCCTGACATCACGGTCCCACACCATTGTGAACCTATGTAGTACTCCCTCCTTTCCGGTTTATAGGGCTTATCTCAAAATTTTAGTTTTTCCATTTTATAAGGCTCAATTTGGTTGTTCCCCATCACATGTTCAGACTTCAAGGTGCATTAAACCATTGCATGCAAGTATTGAGAGAAAACTGACCAATGCATGCACTTTATGCATGCATGCATTGCAATTAATGCATTCGTAAACATAATTTTTTGAGGAAAAAAAGCATTAATTGGGTGCTTTTGCAAACTACAAAAAATATTCCGCCACTCATCATCTAACTTGGTTGGTGAGATTTTTGAATTGAGCCTTATAAACCGAAAAGGAGGGAGTAGTCAATAAACGAGAGAATTGCACAAGAAGCGGCCGACAGCTGGGACCAAGCAGCTCGAGCAGTATTTGTGTTTTTGAGGTGTGAGCAGTACAGAGTTTTTCGATGTTTAGCCCAGATATTAATTTTTCTCCTCTGAACAACAACGAAAACATCGCTGCAGGTATTAACTGGGCAGTTGTGGCCCGTCTAGCCCAGGCCAGATATCCAGCCTAGATATTAATTTTTTTCAAGCTGAAAATGGCTAGCCCAGCTATACTTTTTTAGGAATACCCAGGCAAGGCCAAGTTGTTATTCTCCGCCCCGCTGGGCTGCAAATCTTTCCTAGCAGGGATGCATTAGGCTTAACAAGAAAATGGGCTTTAAGAAATAATAAATGGGATGTAATTATAAAAACTGGACAGTAACTATAAAAAATGCACCAAACACGTGATTACTTTATAAAATATTATTTTTGGATATTGAAAATTTTAATTTCATTAATTGTTGCGAGCGCAATGTTTCGTTGGATTTTTACGTAATATAAATTTATATTGAAACTGTATTTAATCTGACTAGAAATTTCGAGATAAAAATATTTCGGATCCCATCAAAATGTGGGAAATTTTATTGAATTCTGTTTTGAACGGTTGGTTGAAATGGGCTATACTTTTAACAAACTGTAAATGGGTTGTACTAAATTCCATTAGAATTCAAAAATGGGCCAAACATTCTTACAAATCTCAAATGGGCTATAAGTTCTCCGCCACACACTTCTGGCCTTACTAAGTTGACACGTCCCCTAAAAAACCAGAGTTGACGCGTATGCAAGGCTTTGTCAACTTATAGTCAACACACGGTTCTAGCAGCAGTGGCCGTTGGATGTCCATCCAACGGATGCCGTGCTTCTTCTTCACTCTCGGATATTCTAGCTTCACCCGCCCAAAAAATGATTCCTCCCCCTGACATCTGGGGCGCACCGTTTCGGAAGCTGACCTATGGGCCTACTAAGTTGACGTACCAAGGGCTTTGTCAACTCAGTCAATATAAACGATTTTAGCTGCAGTGACCGTACGATGTCCATCCAATGGCCGTTGTGCTTCTTCAACCTCTGGTATTCTTGCTCCAGCCGCCCAAAGCAGCGCCGGTCGTGCCGCCTGCTCCTGCCTCCCGTGGCCAGCTGTGCTGCCGTGAAGGCCTCATCGCCCCCTACTACTCCCACCACTGGCCAGGCCATCCCTCCACTCACCCACACCCCCTGTTATTCTGCGGTGACAGTAGCGCAGCCGAACCAGTGAACCCTCGTACTTGTAACGCCCCGAGACCGTTGCGCCAGGTGTCTTCCAGTTATTCGCTATTGTTGCCTTGTCATTTGTTTGCGTGTCATCCATTTCATATCATGTCATCATGTGCATTTCATTTGCATACATGTTCGTCTCATGCATCCGAGCATTTTCCCCGTTGTCCGTTTTGCAATCTGGCACTCCTATGTCCTTTGGCGCCTCCTTTTGCCTCTTTTCGTGTGCGGGTGTTAAACATTCTTGGAATGGACCGAGATTTCCCAAGCGGCCTTGGTACACCACCAGTAGACCGCCTGTCAAGTTTCGTGCCATTTGGAGTCCGTTTGATACTCCAACGGTTAACTGGGGGACCGTAAAGGCCTCGTGTGTGTTGCAGCCCAACACCCCTCCAAAGTGGCCCAAAACCCATCCAAACCCCCTCCTTCCTCTCGGTTGTTCGATCACGATCGCGTGGCCGAAAACCGCACCTTATTTGGACTCTCCCAGCTCCCTCTACCTATAAATAGGTGATCCCCTCTTTTTCTTGCGCAGTCAAAACCCTAAAAAACATCCCCGCTGCCACCGGACATGTCCGCGCCCGCCAGACGAAATCTTGCCGCTGCCTCCCGGCCAATCCAGGGGCGCCACGTGTCCCCCACGCTTCCTCCGACCTCCGCAGCAGTCGGCGGCCCGTGGAGCCCACGGCCGGCCCGCACCGGGCCCGACCGCGCCGCCACCGAAGCCGCGCCGCCCGGCTCCCTTCCCTGCTGGCGTCGCGCGCCCCGCCGGATCCCCGCCGCCGACGCCGGATCCTCGCCGCCGACTCGCCCAGCGCCTCCCCGTGCCTTCCCCGCTGCCTCTGTCCTAGCGCGCGCCGCCGCCCGATCGCCGGTGCGCCTCGCCGCCGCAGCACCTCGCCTCTGCCGCCTCGCCCACGCCGCCGCGCCGCCCGCCTTCATCTCCAGCCATCGCCAGCGACGCGCCCCGCCGGTGTCCGTCTGCGGTCAGATCCGGGCGGGTAGATGAGATCCACCCGTCCCGCGGTCCAAACGGCCTCCCTCGTCCCGGATCTCCTCATCCGCTCCGCCTTGTCCCGCGTTGACTTTCGCAGAGGTAAAATTTCACCAAGTCTCAGATCTGTAACTTTTTCAGGCCATGTTCATCGCATCATAAATCCGCATCCGTAGCTCCGTTTCGTGCGTGCAATATATCAAATTGTTCGTCTGGATGTCCTCTTCATTTTGTTCCATTGCACCATGCTTGCTTGAGTCCATCTTGATGCCCTAATGGCTGTTGCAAGAGTGCTTCATAATGTTAGTTCTTGTTTCTTATCAGTTTATGAGCATTTGTCATTTTTGCCATAATTATTGTGTGCTGCATATGGGCATGAGCTATACATGTGTTTTGGGCTATGCCATGCCATCTTTAAAGGGGTGTAAGCCATGTATTTTTGTGATCAATGTGGTGACTAGCACAAGCATGCAAAGTAGCTCTTGTGATGTTGCTGATTTCAGGATCTCGAGATTTTCACCAAGTCTTTGTCTGCTATTTTTATGCCATGTATTCATGTTGCTACAGAGTGATCCATGCCTTGTTTGAGTATGATCAGTAAGGATGATTTTGAGATATTGTTATGCTCTATCCATCCATGCCCTTGGTTGCATTTATGGGGTACCCTAGCATGACTCAATCTTGCTCTACTTTTGCTATAAAATGTTCCTGGCAGATTGTTTACGTGTTAATCAATTTTGCCAAGGTTGTTGTAGTTGATCCCTGCATGCCATGATTTTGTTCTTGCTTTGGTTAGCTTCATGATCATGTCTTCTTACTGGGTGTATGCTTAGTTTGTCATGCAATGCCTTGTGGTGAGTGCATCGAGCTCGCAAACATGCCTACGTAACTCTGTTTATGCCATGTCCAGTTTTTCTGCTAAGTCTGAATCTGTTAACGAAACTTGCTATATTTACATGGGTGGCATCATATCTTATGATCCTTTTTGGCTTATAGTCAGTAAGGGACTTTTGTTATATGCTTTGAGTAGATTCACGCCATGCCTTGCTTTGCCATGATATGTTCCTGTAGCATGTTGATATCTTGCTCTAAACATTGCTTCCTGTTGTTAATTCCTGGTATGTTGTTATTTTCACTAAGTCTGAGATGCTGTTATCTTTTGCCCTTTTGCCATGCTTGTTTGAACCTGCTCTTGTGTGATTTAGCCGTAGCTCAGTGTTCATCTTTTGTCAAGAATCTTGAGTAGATCACTGCCATGTGTTTTGTTGCTATGTTGGGGTGTAGTAGCTTAGTTTCTTGTTGCATTCTAGATGGCATCGTGCTGTTAATCGCAGTATTGTGCCATTCTTGTTTTGCTTGCCATTTGCAAACCGTGCATCCGATTCCGGTGATCTTTATATCGATTTCGACCGAAATCAACTCATCTTTCCAGCGGAGTACTTGGTTTGCCAAGTTGATGCCTTGATCAATTTTTTCCTTACGGAGCATGCATATGCATTGCATGTCACATCCCGCATATCATGCCATGCTTTGCATCATGTTGCTTGCGCATTGCACCATGGTTGATTGTGGTTTCCTTTTCTTGTGTTCTTGCTTTGGGTAGAGCCGGGAGACGAGTTCGTGTTCGAGGAACCCGTTGAGTACGCTTACGAGGATCAAGCTTTTGTCTTCTCAAAAAACTTTGCAGGCAAGATGACCATACCCTCGAAATCACTTCTATCTTTGCTTGCTAGTTGCTCGCTCTTTTGCTAAGCCTATTCCGCGGTACCTACCACATGCTTTATCATGCCTCCCATATTGCCATGTCAAACCTCTAACCCACCTTGTCCTAGCAAACCGTTGTTTGGCTATGTTACCGCTTTGCTCAGCCCCTTTTATAGCGTTGTTAGTTGCAGGTGAAGATGAAGTTTGTTCCATGTTGGAACATGGTTATTGTTGGGATATCACAATATATATTATTTTTAATTAATGCATCTATATACTTGGTACAGGGTGGAAGGCTCGGCCTTATGCCTGGTGTTTTGTTCCACTCTTGCCGCCCTAGTTTCCGTCATACCGGTGTTATGTTCCTTGATTTTGCGTTCCTTACGCGGTTGGGTTATAATGGCAACCCCTTGACAGTTCGCCTTGAATAAAACTCCTCCAGTAAGGCCCAACCTTGGTTTTACATTTGCACTAACAACCTAGCCTTTTTCCTTGGGTTTTCGGAGCCCGAGGGTCATCTTTATTTTAACCCCCACGGGCCAGTGCTTCTCTAAGTGTTGGTCCGACCTGAGCGATGTCCGACGCCCCCTGGGCAACCAGGGTCTATGCCAACCCGACGTCTTGCTCATCCGGTGTGCCCTGAGAATGAGATATGTGCAGCTCCTATCGGGATTTGTCGGCACATTCGGGCGGCTTTGCTGGTCTTGTTTTACCATTGTCGAAATGTCTTGTAACCGAGATTTCGAGTCTGATCGGGTCTTCCTGGGAGAAGGAATATCCTTCGTTGACCGTGAGAGCTTGTGATGGGCTAAGTTGGGACACCCCTACAGGGTTTGAACTTTCGAAAGTCGTGCCCGTGGTTATGAGCAGATGGGAATTTGTTAATATCCGGTTGTAGAAAACTTGACACTTAACTTAATTAAAATGCATCAACCGCGTGTGTAGCCGTGATGGTCTCTTTCCGGTGGAGTTCGGGAAGTGAACACGGTTCTTGTGTTATGCTTGAACGTAAGTAGTTTCAGGATCAGTTCTTGATCACTTCTAGTTCACGACCGTGGTTTGCTTCTCTTCTCGCTCTTATTTGTGTAAGTTAGCCACCATATATGCTAGTGCTTGCTGCAGCTCCACCTCACTACCTTTTCCTACCCTTAAGCTTAAATAGTCTTGATCGCGAGGGTGTGAGATTGCTAAGTCCTCGTGACTCACAATTTACTTCCAAAACCAGTTGCAGGTGCCGATGATACCAACTACAGGTGACGCAACCCAGCTCAAGGAGGAGCTCGAGGAAGATCTTGCTCGTTGTGTTGTTTCGTTTCCAGTTGTTCAGTAGTGGAGCCCAGTTGGGGCGATCGGGGATCTAGCATTAGGGGTGGTCTGCTTTTATTTTTGGTTCCGTAGTCGGACCTTGGTTGTATTCTGGATGATGTAATGCTATTTTCATGTATTGTGTGAAGTGGCGATTGTAAGCCAACTCTTTATCCCTTTCTTATTCAGTACATGGGATGTGTTAAGATTACCCCTCTTGCGACATGCCTATAATGCAGTTATGCCTCTAAGTCGTGCTCCGACACGTGGGAGATATAGCCACATCGTGGGTGTTATAGTACTCCTCTCCGCGTGTGCATCCACTGCCGCGTCTTCCCCGGCTCCGCGTCGTCCCCTTCCTAGGCCTCGCCGTCGTCCACCGCCCTGGTGCTCTCGGCGTGGCGTGGTCAACGTGGTCAAGGAACGACTTCCATCAGACGTGGACTGTACGTGGAGAGGCTGACAGCTGGGTCCACAGCAGCCGCAAGGAAGTGCCTCCTTATTACGCGCAAAATAATTATTCCTCCACCTGACAGCGGGGACCCACCGGACGGGCCACCGTATTTCGTGAAAAAAATGATTCGCCCCTGACTCCTGGGACCCACGAGCTACATCCTCGCACGCTAGGAAGTGCGTCTGAAAAAAATGATTCGCCCCCTGACTGCTGGGACCCACCAGCTACATCTTCACACGCAAGGAAGTGCGTTTGAAAAAAACGATTCGCCCCCGACTGCTGGGACCCACCAGCTACACCTTCGCATGCAAGGAAGTGCGTCTGAGCAAAAAAACGATTCGCCACCCTGACTGCTGGGACCCAGCAGCTACACCTTCGCATGCAAGGAAGTGCGTCCGGGCAAAAAAAAACAAAACGATTCGCCCCCCTGACTACTAGGACCCACCAGCTACATCTTCGCAGGCAAGGAAGTGCCTGACAGTCAGGACCCACCTGGTCGAAGCGTACGTAGCGTTGTCATTCTGGTCGTGAACGTGTACGTACATACTAGTAGATGTAGAGGCGCGCACGTGTTGTAGTAGAGGCGCGCACGTAGCATGTACACGTACGTACAACAACCAGGGTGCAAGAAAGAAAATACGGCCACGTATGTGTACATATGGGCAGGGTCTCGAACGCCTACTCGCGCATACGTACGGCCAGGGCTCGTGTACATGGCTGGGTTGGAACGGAGAAACAGTGTCGTCGTCGTGTTCATGGGGAGGCAAAAGAATGCGTGGTGTTCATGGGGAGGCAACGGAATGCATCGTGTTCATGGGGAGGCAACAAAATGCGTCGTGTTCATCGGGAGGCAACGGAATGCGCCATGTTCATCGGGAGGCAACGCAACACGTGGGTGCCAACCGGCTGGGCCAGAACGGAATGTGTGGTCGTGTTCATTGGGAGGGCTTGGACGGAACAGGCGATGAAACGAGGCCTGGCGTACCGCACAACGGAGGAAACAGACCTCCTATGTTCGGAACGGGGTCCTGTTGATCGGGAGGGGTGTGGCGTACCGCAAAACAGAGGAAACGGACCTCCTACGGTCAAAATGGGGGTCATGTTGATCGGGAGGGGTGTGGCGTACGGCAAAACGGAGGAAGCGGACCTCCTATGGTCGAAACGGGGGTCCTGTTGATCGGGAGGGGTGTGGCGTACCGCAAAACGGACGAAACGGACCTCCTACGGTCGAAACGGGGGTCCAGTTCATCGGGAGGGGTGTGGCGTACCGCAAAACGGGACTCCACGGGATACTGTTCATCTCCACCATCGACCTCCTCCAGCCTCCATGGGTTACCGTTGACCTCCTCCAGCCTCCACGGGCTCCTGTTCATCCAGCCTCCACCGCGCGCTACTCCACCGGCTACTGTTCAACCACCCCTCCACCATCTACTCTTCATCCAGCCCTCCACACCACGGGGTCCTTGAGGGAGTCCTGGATTAGGGGGTGTCCGGATGGCTGGACTATACCTTCAGCCGGACTCCTGGACTATGAAGATACAAGATTGAAGACTTCGTCCCGTGTCCGGAAGGGACTTTCCTTGGCGTGGAAGTCAAGCTTGGCGATACGGATATGTAGATCTCCTACCATTGTAACCGACTCTATGTAACCCTAACCCTATCCTGTGTCTATATAAACTGGAGGGTTTTAGTCCATAGGACATCATATTCATACACAACAGTCATACCATAGGCTAGCTTCTAGGGTTTAGCCTCTCTGATCTCGTGGTAGATCTACTCTTGTACTACCCATATCATCAATATTAATCAAGCAGGACGTAGGGTTTTACCTCCATCAAGAGGGCCCGAACCTGGGTAAAACTTCGTGTCCCTTGCCTCCTGTTACCATCCGGCCTAGATGCACAGTTCGGGACCCCCTACCCAAGATCCGCCGGTTTTGACACCGACATTGGTGCTTTCATTGAGAGTTCCTCTGTGTCGTCGCCATCAGGAAGGATGCCTCGCCCCGTCTTTAAAGACGGCACCGTTGCTAAGGGAGCTTTGGCTGTCGGCCAAACCCTCCGGCTAGGTGGTTTTCTTATGACCGCCTGTTCGGCTTCTGCGCCGACGATGACCTCTCGAGCCATCGAAAACAATCTTCATGTCAGCTCGGAACTCGCCGAGCAGTTAGATCCAATGGAGCTCTCCTCCATAAACGAGCTCTTGGATCGCATCGCCGCCCTGGGAGTCGCTACGGATTACGACCAGATTGGGCCCAAGCCCGATCTGAGAGAGATTAACTCTCCCCAAGTCACCCATCACGTTGTCGTGGTAGAGGGACAGTGCGACGACCCCTCATCTATCTTAAGGACTAGCTACGTCCGGATTCCCGATCCCTCCAAGCCGGATACCCGCGGAGGGGAGGATATCACTCAAGACCTGAACTTAGAGTCAGGCGACGGACTGGATTCATTGGACAACATCCAGGAATCCAAATTTTCGAGTTCGGAAATTCCTCGGCCTCTGAGCCTCAGATGGGGTGAGGCTTCGGATTTAATTCCACCCACCCACCCGAACATTAGCGATCTATCCCAAATTAGGCAAGAGCCCGAAGAAACAGTACATCATTACTGGGCCAGATTCCTCCTGGTTATGAACAGGATAAAGGACTGCCGCGAGGAAGACGCGATTTCATTCTTCTGCAATAATTGCACGGACAAGGGAATCCTCAACGCCATAAGTCGTCGTGATATTACACGCTTCGCTGACTTGACGTCCATAGTACAAAAGTACTATGCGATGGAAAGCGCCTGGAAAACCGAAATAAAATTTTGGGATAATCCGGCCCTGAATGCAAACCCAATCCAAAATAAAAGGGTGCATCATCGCCAGACACCCGGGTCAAACACCAAAAAGCAAAAACCCTCTACAGGGCATGGAACCGTATTGGAAGGATGGCTTAATGGACCCTGTAAAATTCACAGTATAGAGGACACCACACCAACTCACAGCCTTAGAGCATGTTGGATACTCTGGCAGGTGGCCAAAATTGGCGAAGATCTCCTAATTCCAGAGGCCACAGAAAGCCACCCCAGAGACACCAATACGGTATTAACAGTCTTCGAGACTTTCACATCAAATAACATGCGAAAAAGGACACTCCGCAGCCTTGCTGAAATCTACCAAGTGGCAACAATAAACCCACGGAGTGACACGGCTATTACCTTTAACGCCAGTGATGAACCTAAATTCCGAACAGCCCGAGTACCAGCTGCATTGGTCCTCAGTCCAATAGTGGACGGCTTTCGTCTTACCAAGGTACTCATGGACGGTGGCAGTGGATTGAACCTCATTTACGAGGAAACCCTTCAAAAAATGGAAATAGACTGGAACCGCATTGAGCGAAGCAGCACAACCTTTAGAGGAATAATCCCCAGTCGGGAAGCGCGCTGTACAGGAAAAATCACACTAGATGTGGTGTTCGGCACGCCGGATAATTACAGGTCCGAAGAGGTCACGTTCCATGTGGCTCCGTTCAGCAGCGGTTATCACGCTCTGCTAGGGCGGGAAGCATTTACAATCTTCCAAGCAATACCCCATTACGGGTACATGAAGCTCAAGATGCCCGGGCCCAACGGGATCATCACTCTCGCTAGTGATCCGGACATAGCACTCCGCGCCGAAAACAAGACAGCCGCACTGGCCCTTGAGGCACTATCCGAAGCCCTAGCGGCTGAGGAACTGACTGCGCTGCGCTCCACGGTGAATAGAGATGACGTGGTACTCGACAAAAGATCCAAGTCCACCTCCTTTAAACCGGCGGACGAAATAGTCAAATTCCAGGTCCATCCAACGGACCCCAATAAAACAGCTTCCATCGGGGCACATTTAAACCCTGATGTAGATGCCGCACTGCGAGAGTTCCTACGAGAGAACTGGGACATTTTCGCCTGGCACCCTTCAGACATGCCAGGAATCCCACGCAGGCTGGCCGAGCACAGCTTAAATATCCTAAAAGAATTCAAACCTGTCAAGCAAGCTCTTCGGCATTTTTCCGAACCTAAGAGACAAGCCATGGGAGAGGAGCTAGCAAAGCTATTGGAGGCCGGATTCATCAGAGATATAAAACATCCGGACTGGCTAGCAAACCTGGTGATGGTACCAAAGAAGGACAAATCCTGGCGCCTGTGCATTGATTTTAAAGACCTTAAAAAGGCTTGCCCAAAGGATCCCTTCCCCCTCCCCCGCATCGATCAAATTATCGACGCTACCGCAGGACACGACTCGTTGTGTTTCCTCGACGCATATTCCAGCTACCATCAAATCAAGATGGCAGAATCAGACCAAGCCGCAACGGCATTTATCACACCATACGGCCCATTCTGCTTCAACACAATGCCCTTTGGGCTCAAAAACGCCGGCGCAACATATCAGCGCATGATTCAGACATGTCTGGCAAACCAGATCGGCAAAACAGTGGAGGCATATGTAGATGATGTGGTCGTCAAAACAAGACATGTCGAATCTCTAGTAGACGACTTGAGGCTCACATTCGATAACCTCCGAACATACGACATCAAGCTCAACCCGGAAAAATGCGTTTTCGGCGTCCCAGCCGGAAAGCTCTTGGGCTTCATTGTATCCGGTAGAGGAATTGAAGCAAATCCAGCCAAGATCCGAGCTCTGTCACAATTGGATATCCCAAAGGACCTCAAACAAATACAAAAATTAACCGGATGCGTGGCGGCTCTAAGCCGCTTTATCTCCCGCTTGGGAGAAAAGGCCCTACCCCTTTACCGCCTCCTTCGGCGCACCGAACTCGACGAAATAAAAGCCATACTGGCAACAAACCCAGTCCTGGCCGCGCCAAACATTGGCGAACCAATGCTATTATACATTGCAGCAACACATCAGGTTGTAAGCGCAGTGCTCGTCGTCGAACGAGAAACGGACGGACACAAATTCCCCCTTCAAAAGCCGGTCTATTATGTGTCCACTGTCCTCACTCCCTGCAAATCACGGTACCCGCATTATCAAAAGATTGCGTACGCGGTATTCATGGCATCCCGGAAGCTACGACACTACTTTCAAGAGTGTTCAATAACAGTAGCCTCGGAAGTACCACTTAACGATATTATAAACAACCGTGACGCAACGGGCCGGATTGCAAAATGGGCCATTGAGCTCCTCCCGTTCGACATAACTTATAAGCCACGGCGAGCCATCAAGTCGCAAGTCTTGGCCGACTTCGTCGCAGAATGGACGGAGGCCGAACTCCCTAAAGAGTACGGCACATATTCAAATTGGATCATGCATTTCGACGGCTCCAAGATGTTGGCCGGACTGGGGGCTGGCGTCGTTTTGACGTCCCCCACAGGAGACACAGTTCAATACGTACTCCAGATTATGTACACGGACTCCAACAATGCAGCCGAATATGAGGCCCTTCTACATGGTCTCCGGATGGCAGTATCCATGGGCATTCAACGCCTAGAGGTGCGCGGGGACTCGAACCTCGCAATATCCCAAATAAATGGAGACTTCGATGCCAAGGATCCAAAAATGGCAGCTTACCGCAACGCCGTCCTAAAAATGTCAGCTCGGTTCGAAGGGCTTGAATTCCACCATGTAGCCCGGGAAAATAATCAGGCGGCAGATGTCCTGGCACGCATCGGCGCAAAACGCGATGTAGTCCCCCCCAACATCTTCTTGGAAAGGCTGTTCAAGCCATCCGTAGTATGGGAAGGGGAGCCGAACAATAACAGCCCGGACCCAACCGCACTGCCCGACACCGAACATTCCGACACAATCGGAGGCTCTGCCAACGAAATAACACCTTCAGCCCACGTAATAATGGCTGTTATCGCCCCGTGGACGGAACCATTCCTCGCCTACCTCACTAGGCAGGAACTCCCCGAGGACCAAAATGAGGCACGCTGCATAGTGCGGCGATCCAAAGCCTACAAAGTCCACGAGGGAGAGCTTTATAAGAAAAGCACTACCGGAGTCCTTCAAAGGTGCATCTCCGAAGAGGAAGGGCGGAACCTCCTGGCTGAAATTCATGCCGGACTCGGCGGTCATCACGCGGCAGCTCGGTCCCTTGTAAGCAAGGCCTTCCGTACAGGCTTTTATTGGCCGACGGCCCGGGCAGACGCCCAGGACTTAGTCCAACGATGCACCGGTTGCCAGCTCTTTGCAAACCAAAGCCATATGCCACCCACCGCCCTCCAAACTATCCCCATCACTTGGCCCTTCGCGGTCTGGGGGCTTGACATGGTTGGACCCCTTAAAGGCGGAACCCACAAGCAAAAATACTTACTAGTCATGGTGGATAAGTTCACCAAATGGATAGAAGCCAAGCCTGTTAAGACGGCCGAATCCGTACCGGTGATAGACTTTATATCCGGGGTTGTACACCATTACGGCGTCCCTCACAGCATCATCACGGATAACGGCACGAACTTTACGGCCGACGAGGTAAAACTCTGGTGCAAAAACATGGGCATCAAGCTCGATTATGCTTCCGTCTATCACCCACAAACTAACGGCCAGGTCGAACATGCAAATGGTCTCATCATGAGCGGCATCAAACCCAGATTAGTGCGGTCCCTCAAGGAATCTAACACGCACTGGGTAGAGGAGCTCGACTCCGTACTCTGGGGGCTGCGGACCACGCCGAATCGCACCACCGGATACACACCATTCTTTATGGTGTACGGCGCAGAGGCAGTTTTACCTTGCGACATAATTCATGACTCACCTCGAGTGCGCATGTACGAAGAAAGAGAAGCCGAGCTCGATCGGCAGGACAGCTTGGACGCATTGGAGGAGGAGCGTGACATGGCAAAAGCCCGTTCCGCATTCTATCAACGGCAAGCTCGAAGATACCAAAGCAGAGAAGTACGGGCCAAAAATTACAACGTTGGCGAATTAGTTCTACGACTACCGGACAAGAAAAAGGACAAACTCAAGCCCAAGTGGGAAGGTCCCTTCATAATTGACCAAGTCCTGACTGGTGGAGCGTACCGCCTGCGAGATGCATCGGATAACCGACTCGAGCCGAACCCATGGAACGCAGCCCGTCTCCGAAGATTCTATGCCTAGCGCCGGACTCTGTGTTCGTCTCCTTCCTCTGTCCATTTTTTATATACTTTCTGTCTTACATTCCTCTTCTCTCTCTCTCTCTCTCTCTCTTATAGCCTTTAAAGGCTCATAAAGTGACGCGCTATCCGCGCTCATTAAACCTGGGGGCTTCTTTAAACAGAAGCTTATTTATACGGGCTTCATGCCCAACACATGTGTCACACTTCCGCATGTACCTTTTATTCACCATTATATGCATCGATATGACTTAAGTTTTGGCCAAGCTGGGTTGCCTGGCTCCTGTGCTTACCCCTACGTTCCCGATTGTTCGGCTAGGTGGTAAAGGGAGCACCTCTGCGATTGTTACTGCCGGGTCAGCCGGACGTGTACCTCAGACTGGGTGAAGCCGAAAGCTAGCGTTCTTAAGGGAATATTCGGTCGGTGAACTAAAGATGATCTTTTTTATTTATTTATCTATACGCCCCCAGATGTTTTTCCTGCGTTTCTTTTCGCAGCATGGACATGCACTTTAGGGCATGCCTCCCAGGGAAAGGAACCCCTAACGGAACTATTCTCCCTGGAAGATGTTTCTTACTAACCATGTAATATAACATAACTAGTCGGGCACTTGTCTGTTCACGCACTAATGACCCCTACGCCTGGTCTCCATGCATTCCCCGGTTCCTATATAACCGCATGGGAATTCGGACACACTCCGGACCGTCAGGTCCCGAGGCTGAAGCGAAAAGGTCGGCCATGACAAATGATCTACAATCCGGCTAGAAGGCATTATAAATGTCAATTAAATTACATAG
Organism: Triticum aestivum; assembly: GCF_018294505.1. Taxonomy (NCBI): domain Eukaryota; kingdom Viridiplantae; phylum Streptophyta; class Magnoliopsida; order Poales; family Poaceae; genus Triticum; species Triticum aestivum. Next base: position 445,730,157 of record NC_057812.1, on the reverse strand, counting down.
TCATTTTGACTGATTGTATTCCTCTTCAATACCATCTAACAGGCTGTCTAATTTACAGTCCTGCTGGGAATACTTTGCGGCCAACTCTACTTGGCCGTATACTAAGCTTACAGGGATCTCCTTCCCATCGGGCCCCACAGGACCGACCTCGGCCATGTGGTTGGGGTCAGCCTTTGTGTACCGCCTCTTCACCATGGCCCAGGCCTCCCTCGCGCCTTGACGGCAGGCCGATATCTTCCACAATCGGAAGCGCCGCCGTGCTCCCTTTAGCTTCTCCGCAAGCTCTCCAAGACCTTCGGGCATGGAGATGGATGGCCACAGGGCCTGGGCGACGTCTTGCATCGCCTGCCGAACTCGATCGAGCAGTTGCGAGAGCTCGGGAAGAAGGTCACCCGTAGAACCGGGCATCTCCTCTGCAGGACGGCCTGTTAGCACACCTACATACATTGCTCTATTAGTCGACTTCCCCGCCGAACTTTCTTTCAAAGGTTTGTTCAAGAACTTACTAAATATGCCGCGTCAAAGCTGCTGATTCTCCTTAACGGAGTCTGACAGCTGGGCACGAACATCTTTCAGCTCGACGCCCAGCTTGGTGTTGGCATCTTGGAGATCGTTCTTCTCCCGCCTCACCTTTGTCAGCACCTTCTCACCAGCCTTTAGCTGGCGTAGGAGGTGTTGCCTTTCCGGATTCAATCCGGCGCCATCTGCAATTTCATTTGTCAGATTCGCACCCATGCCGTGCTTCACAAAATACTTATCTTTCGAAGTATATATTACCAGAGGGGGTCTCCTTGGGCTCCCCGGCCGCGGCTAGTGCAGCCTCAAGTTGGGCTTTGCACTCTTCCAGCTCCTTGGACAGTAGGGAATTCTTTTCTGTAAGAACCTGCATAACAAATGATCCTTAAATCAGTTATTCTAACTGTTTCAAGTCTCGTGGGCTACTGGTATCTATATATAATTACCAAAATTTTCTTACCCGTATGTCTTTTACATATTGCTCCGTGGCTCTGCCTAGACCGTTTTGAGCGGCACGGAGGTACGCATCTCCCGATTTGAAGGCATCTAACGCCTCTTGGGAGAGACAAGCGTCGCGAAGAATTGTCCGGCGACGCCTGTGGTTCATGACACTCTCCACCTCAGAGTTGGTGGCAGACAACCTGTCCACATCCTCCGTCGGAGGAGCGCCCGGTGCGCGCCTTGTCTTCGCCTCCACCTCCAGACCAGGCTTTGGAGCCTGGCTGGTGGAGGCGCGATTGGCAGCCTCTCCGAATCCAGTCCAGCGAGGTCTCTTTGTCCTGAAGAGAGCACAAGTGTTAATGTGCCTTGAAGGTGTAACACCTGGGATAAGGGGGCACGCCATACCTTTGCGCTGACGTTTCGGTCCGGACTGCACCTTTTTTCTGCCCACGGGGCCTTGCGGCCCCTCGTTGGCTTGTCACCGCAGGTTCGGCCTCCCGTTTCTGGGAGGCCGGGAATAGCCCTGGGTAATCAGCCATAATGGCCACCAAGGCATTGTCCTTGCTGAATTGATGGAAAACTCCATCAATCAACTCCATCGAAAAGTCCGGATCCTCTTGAGAGTCCGGGTCGAGGGACTGTCCTGGGTCCTCGGGTTGTGGAGGAGGGCTGTTTATTTCTTTAATAGCCTGGCGCAGTTCCTGCGTTGAAGTTGCTAGACTGAGTATTTAACAATGGGAATATAAAACGGATGGGCAAGATGCGACCACTTACCCAGCTTGGAGGATTGTACATAGAAAATCCACCCTTTGGGTCGACACGGAGAAAATCCTCCTCTTCTCCCTTGTACAAAGCGGACAAGGTCTTTATTAGAGCCGCAGCCAAATCCGGCCCCTTACGGCCGTAGCGGGTAGTGTCGTCCTCCCCGTTGAAGTCCCACATGGGGTGGCCTCTATACTGTGGCGGCTGCACCCCTCGCATGATGCATGTGGCCATCACCCCAATCATGGTCAGTCCGGAATGAGCTAACAATCTTATCCGGCCCATCAGGTAAAAAACGTCCTTGTCGCTTTCCCTCTGAGGGCTCCGTGGACGCCAACTTAGGCGCTTCTTTAGTGGGGCACTGTCAAACTCAGGGAGGCCGATCCGGACAGGATCCGGCAGCGGGACGTCTTCTATGTAAAACCATTCCGAAGGCCAGTCCTCGGACGCTTTCTTTGGGGTTCCGGATAGGTATCCGGTCCCGGCGATGCGGCACACTTCGGCTCCGCCCACTTGATACATTGACCCCTTCCGAGAACGGGGCACAAGGCAGAATAGCTCTTTCCACAGCCCGAAATGAGCCTCAACACCCAAAAACAGCTCGCAGAGGGCTACGAAGCCCGCGATATGCAATACGGAGGCGGGCGTAAGATTGTGTAGCTGGAGGCCATAGTACTCCAGTAGCCCCCAGAGAAACGGATGGATTGGAAATCCGAGCCCTCTTATTAGATAAGGGACAAGGCATACCCGCTCTCCTTTGGAGGGATTGGGGGCACTCTTCGCTTGCTCTCCACCATTATAAACGGCAAGACCGGCTCGAACCGGGACCATATAGGCCGGGGGGAGAAATCCCTTGGTCTGGAGCGTCACTAGCTTGCTATGCAGGATGGAGCATCTCTCCCAATATCCAGGCTTAGGGCTGGAAGGGCGAGGGGAGGAGTTGCGGCGGCTGGCCATCGTGGAATGGACCTTTGTCGGATGCGCTCTGATGAACACTCGCTAAGGGAAGAAGGTGTGGTTTGGATCTAAATCCTCGTCCCCTTAAATGGGAGGCTCATTTACGCGGCTAGGGGTGTGGATGTAAAAACACTCAGACTTTTCATATTCGTTTGACACGTGGGAGATGGTCATTATTGGGCGTAGAAGCCAAGGAGCGCAACATTTACAAGAAACCGAACTTTATTCAACAGGTACATGGAATTTGGAGGAGAACCCGCCTTGCAATGCCGAAGACAATCTGCGCGCCGGACTCATCGTCATTGAAGCCTGGTTCAGGGGCTACTGAGGGAGTCCTGGATTAGGGGGTGTCCGGATGGCCGGACTATACCTTCAGCCGGACTCCTGGACTATGAACATACAAGATTGAAGACTTCGTCCCGTGTCCGGAAGGGACTTTCCTTGGCGTGGAAGGCAAGCTTGGCGATACGGATATGTAGATCTCCTACCATTGTAACTAACTCTATGTAACCCTAACCCTATCCGGTGTCTATATAAACCGGAGGGTTTTAGTCCGTAGGACATCATATTCATACACAATCATACCATAGGCTAGCTTCTAGGGTTTAGCCTCTCTGATCTCGTGGTAGATCTACTCTTGTACTACCCATATCATCAATATTAATCAAGCAGGACGTAGGGTTTTACCACCATCAAGAGGGCCTGAATCTGGGTAAAACTTCATGTCCCTTGCCTCCTGTTACCATCCGGCCTAGACGCACAGTTCGGGACCCCCTACACGAGATCCGCCGGTTTTGACACCGACAGTCCTGTTCAACCAGCCCTCCACGGGCACCCCTCCACCGTCTATTGTTCATCCAGCCCTCCACCACACCACGGGCCTGTTCATCCAGAGGCAACGCCACCACTCACTGTTCATCCAACCCCCCCCCCCCCCGCAACGCTCACTGTTCATCGATTAACAGCCATCGGTCGATCGCTCGGGTTCAGTAACGCGTAGCCTGCAGTGCAATCGCTCGGGTTCAGTTAGAGCCCAACGCCTCGCTCGGGTTTAGTTAGAGCCAACGCCTCGCACACACGCGCGTACGTGTACGAGAGAAACGCGCATCGCTCGGCCCCCAACCTCCCACTGTAACCGGGAACTCCCCGAAATTTTCCTCCCCCTCGCTTCTACCACGGTTTTTTCCGTCATGGACGGCCCAAAGAATGTCATGCAGCTGCGTCTCCGGCCTGCCCAGGACGAAAAGCCCATTTTTTGTCATGATTTTTTGTCATAGAAGTAGGAGCCCACCACATCTATGATGATACCGGGTTTTGTCACAATTATCGTCATAGAAGTTTCATATGTATGACAAAGAAAATTGCGTTCGGCCCAAAATGTCACGGATGTGTCTTTTTTTGTAGTGTAAGGACAGTACCTAAGCACCGGTCCATCCACATATCAAATTATCAAAGTACCGAACGCGAATCATATGAACATGATGAAAACTAGCTTGACGATAATTCCCATGTGTCCTCGGGAGCGCTTTCCTTAATATAAGAGTTTGTCCAGGTGAGGGAGTCCTGGACTAAGGGGTCCTCGGGCGTCCGACCTGTTATCCATGGGCCGGACTGATGGGCTGTGAAGACATGAAGGCCGAAGATTGTACCCGTGTCCCGATTGGACTCTCCTTGGCGTGGAAGGCAAGCTTGGCGACCAAAGATGAAGATCCCTTCTTATGTAACCGGCTCTATGTAAACCCTAGATCCCCACGGTGTCTATATAGACCAGAGGGGTTAGTCCAGAAAGGATACACTCATTACCATAGTTATACAAGCTAGGCTTCTAGGGTTTAGCCATTACGATCTCATGGTAGATCAAATCTTGTAACACTCATATTCATCAAGATCAATCAAGCAAGACGTAGGGTATTACCTCCATAGAGAGGGCCCGAACTTGGGTAAACATCGTGTCCCCTGTCTCCTATTACCATCGATCCTAGATGCACAGTTCGGGACCCCCTACCCGAGATCCCCCAGTTTTGACACCGACATTGGTGCTTTCATTAAGAGTTCCACTGTGCCGTCAATGAAAGGTTCGATGGCCCCTTCAATCGTCTATAGCGACGCTGTCCAAGGAGAAACCTTCCTCCCCTGACAGATTTTTCTTGTTCGGCGGCTTTGTACTGCAGGCCAACTCACCTGTCCATCTGGAGCAGATCGATAGCTACGCCCCTGGCCACCAGGTCAGATTCAGAAGCTTGAACTATGTCACGGATATTCGTGGAGACTTGATCTTCAATGGATTTGAGACCGCAGCGATCACTCCCCCTCGCCCGGATGAACATGACTTAAATCTGTCATCGGATCACATCCAGAAGATGGTCCCTGTTGCTGCAACAGCCTTAGAACCGGAGCAGATCGTGCCATCCGAGGCCACCGAGTCCGCTGTGTTGGAGACGCACACGGACCCGGCACCCTGCAATATTTGCGTCAATGGAACTCCTGACTGGTCTCCAGCTATAAATGACGGACCGGGTATGCCTGCAAACACCGAGCTGGATCGGTATCGATTCTCAAATTTAGCGCCGCAGACATCTTCCAGCACTCACCTTTGGGTGATGTGCTAAAATCTTTAAAGAACTTGTCCTTGGAGAGGGACTCGCAGCCGAACTATGTTCAGTTCAAGCCAGAGGCTGATGATGGGAAATTTCGCTTCCCACCCGCCACCCACTTCATAGCCACTGTCGATGACTTAACCGATGTGCTTGATTACGGCTCCGAAGACATCGACGGTATGGATGACAATGCCGACATGGAGCAAGGCCAATACCCGCCGTTTACTAGAGGTTGGACGGCCACCTCTTCGTACGATGTGTACATGGTCGACACACCTAAAAAAGCTAGCGACGATGACAAAGGAGATCCAGTTGCGAATAAACCTTCTGATACACAATCCAGGCGTCGGCGCCCTAAATGCCGCTCTAAGTCTCGTCGCTCAAATGATGGCAACACTGGCACCAGAGAAAATAGTACTCCGGGCAATGCCGAAAACAATGAAGACCCTGTCGGGGCTGCATCCGAACAGGTGGAACAAGTCAACGAGCAAGATAACCCTGATAAACAGGCCATGCCCAATGACCCAGACGATGATAGTTATCATCCAGTCTCCGAGGATGATGATAGCCTCGGCAATGAGGACTTCATCATGCCTGAGGCACCCCTCGAGCAGGAGTGCTTCAAGCGCCAGCTAATAGCCACTGCAAGAAGCCTAAAGAAGAAGAAGCAGTAGCTCCAAGCTGATCAAGACCTACTCATTGACAGGTGGACTTATGTCCTGGCAGCCAAGGAATACGGCCTTGAGCACCCAGCCAAGAGTTACCCAAAGCGCAGACTGCTACCTCAGTTCGATGAGGAGGCACTAGATCCCATACCTCCCTCACGCAATGCGGACCGACCACCCCGTGGTCGGGATAATACGGCGGACCGACCACCCCGTGGTTGGGATGAAACGACAACTCAGGCCGAATAATAGCCCGCCCCACCGCCTCGCAAAAATAGGGACAGAACAGCTCGGGACCATACATACGACCTTCGATAGGAGCTAGACAATAGAGCAGGACACACCAGATCAATCTATGGATTGCGAGGACGCTTCCCGACTCCGGATGACGGTTACCTATTCAGACGTGACAAACCTAGTCACACCTGGGCCGATAACCGCAGACGAACTTCATGGGAGGTGCGCCGTGACGTGGCCCTATATAGAGTCACCGCACACCCTCTCTGCTTCACAGATGAGGTGCTGGATCATGAATTCCCCGAGGGGTTCAAGCCCGTCAATATTGAATCATACGACGGAACAACCAATCCCGCTGTATGGATTGAGGACTTTATTCTCCACATCCACATGGCCCGTGGAGATGACCTCCATGCCATCAAATACCTCCCACTAAAGCTCAAAGGGCCAGCTTGACACTGGCTAAACAGCCTGCCCGAGAATTCCATCGGCAGCTGGGAGGACTTGGAAGAGGCCTTCCTTGACAACTTTCAAGGTACATATGTCCGGCCACCCGATGCCGATGTCTTAATCCACATAGTTCGACAACCTGGAGAATCAGCCAGAAAATTCTGGACTATGTTCCTAACCAAAAAGAACCAGATCGTTGACTGTCTGGATGCCGAAGCCCTAGCGGCCTTTAAACACAACATCCGTGACGAATGGCTAGCACGCCACCTTGGCCAAGAAAAGCCGAAGCCCATGGCAGCCCTTATGGCACTCATGACCCGCTTTTGCGCGGGTGAAGACAGCTGGTTGGCTCATAGTAAAAACATAGCCAGCGAGACAGGCCCCTCCAAGGCCAAGAACAGCTCTGGCAAGCTCCGGCGCAACAGACACAAACACCGAAGCAATGGCGACAACACCAATGACACCACCGTTAACGCTGGATTCAGCGGCTCCAAGTCCGGCCAGCGAAAGAAGCCCTACAAAAGGAACAGTGAGGCACCATCCAGCCTGGATCGCATACTCGATCGTCCGTGCGAGATACATGGTACCCCAGATAAACAAGCCAATCACACCAACAGAGACTGTTGGGTTTTCAAACAGGTTGGCGAGTTAAATGCCGAAAACAAAGAAAAGAGATCACAAAGTGAGGACGAGGACGAAGAGCCCCGGCAGCCGAACACTGGGGGGGGGGGGGCAGAAGAAATTTCCCCTCAAGTCAGACCAGTGAACATGATATACGCTACACACATCCCCAAAAGGGAGCGTAAGCAAGCACTTAGGGACGTCTACGCGGTAGAGCCAGTCGCCCCAAAATTCAATCCGTGGTCGTCATTTCTGATCACCTTTGGTTGTCGAGATCACCCAACTAGTATCCGGCATGGCGGTTCAGCCGCACTGGTCCTCGACCCAATCATTGACAGATTTCACCTAACACGAGTCCTAATGGACGGTGGTAGCAGCCTCAACCTGCTCTATCAGGACATAGTGCGGAAGATGGGCATTAACCCCTCACGAATCGAACCAACAAAGACTACCTTTACAGGAGTCATACCAGGCGTAGAGGCCCGCTGTACGGGCTCAATCATGCTGGAGGTGGTTTTCGGTTCTCCGGACAACTTCCGAAGCGAAGAGCTAATCTTCGATATCGTCCCCTTCTGCAGCGGCTACCACGCACTGCTCGGACGAACCGCGTTTGCTAGATTCAACGCGGTACCACACTATGCTTATCTCAAGCTCAAGATGCCCGGTCCACAATGCGTCATAACAGTCAATGGCAATACTGAACACTCCCTCCGAATAGAGGAGCACACCGTCGCCCTAGCAGCAGAGGTACAGAGTGGCCTTCTCAAGCAGCACCATAGTACGACTGTCGAGCCCCTGGACATTATTAAGAGGTTCCGGACTACACTGCAATAGGACAACACGGCTTGTCAAGAGCTCGATTAGCAATTTGGCCTCCATCCCAGTCCCGATGAAGTAGTGGCATTCGTACCACGCGTACATAATTACGCACTCAAAATTCCATGGACATTGATGGAGGCACAAGCCAGCCCGGGATCTACAGTTTGGCTAGACCGATCCCGGACACACATATAACTTTACTATCTCCTTTTCCCTTTTGTAGGTTTCTCTTATGTGGGCCTCCTTCGATGGCCTGATTAATGGTCCTATCAAAGGATAAACACACCGGATTGACACGGAGCACAGGCGTACATGGGAAGCCCTAGAGGCTAACTAAACGATTACTATATCCGTTTTTAGGACCCACTCGCAGCTCGCCTTTGGTCGCGGCATGTCAAATAGCCGGTTGCTTATTGGATTATTTTGTACCAATGTTCATGATCCAAGTTCAAGGGCCCCAGATCCTATCTCTGTCCTCCCTCTGTTTTCCTTTAAATTACTTATTTTCTAGCAACCATACACTCTGGTACTTTTCATATTTGTCAGGGGCTCCCCATCACCCCACGATACGGCAACAAAGTCCGAACAATCCTTAAAGATGAGTTCGGCACCCCGAATTTAGCATTATATGCATTGGCTCCGAATCATGTCTTTGGTCAATAGTTGGGTTGCCCGACTCCTGTGCTTGCTACCCTATGTTTCGCTAAATCGGCTAGGGTAGTAAAGGGAGAACTACTGCGATTGTGTCCTGGCCTTGACCAGATGAGCACCTCAGTAGAGAAAGCCGAAAAATGACTGTCATGATAAGGCGAGAGCCGGTCAGCTGTTCGAGGGTTACAAATCGTTGGAGAGTTTTTCCGCATTACGCGAAAGATCGGCACTTCCCGATCACATGCTGACAGCACCCTGGCTTGAACCAGGGGCTGTGCTAATGCTTTATTATAAAACTCCTATGGCTAAGTGAGGGCGTTTAAGCCTTATAGTTTGATTCCCTTGTTCGTTGTGCTAAACAACTCCTTCAACGACCATACAATCGGATCAAGATTGTTTAGATTCCATCCCGAACACCTCTGTACTACCTACGTGAGGGCAAAAGCTAACGACTGGCCAACCCTCAGATTACATACAACACAGCCGCACAGGAGGAAACAATTAAAGCATAACAAAATTACATCACAAAACATGCTTTGTTTTTTATAATACAAGGCAAAGGCAACATGAATACATTTATTTAAATACAACGTCCTGTGAACATTGTGCTGCCGCAAGGCGAGACCCCTCCAGGACATCCGCAAAATACCGTTCGGGTGTGCGGTGCTCCTTGCCCTCCGGTGGCCCTCTGGCCACCTCGACGGCATCCATCTTCGCCCACCACATCTTGCAATGGGCGAAGGCCATGCGTGCACCTTCAATGCAGGCCGAGCGCTTGACAGCATCCAGCCGAGGACAGGCGTTCACCATCCACCTCACGAGTCCGAAGTAGCTGCTTGGCATAGCTTCGGCTGGCCATAGCCGGATTATCAAATCCTTCATGGCTAGTTCGGACACCCTATGCAGCTCCACCAGCTATTTCAGCTGATTGATACGTCTCCAACGTATCTATAATTTTTGATTGCTCCATGCTATATTATCTACTGTTTTGGGCAATATTGGGCTTTATTATCCACTTTTATAATATTTTTGGGACAAACCTATTAACCGGAGGCCCAGCCCAGATTTGCTATTTTATGCCTATTTCAGTGTTTCGAAGAAAAGGAATATCAGACGGAGTCGAAACAGAACGAAATCAACTGGAGAAGTTATTTTTGGAAGGAAACACACCTGATGAACTTGGACCCCACGTCAGGGGAGACACAAGGTGCTCACGAGGGTGGGGGGCGCCCCCCCCTAGGGCGCGCCCCCTGTCTCGTGGGACCCCTGTGGATCCTCCGACGTCCTCCCTGCACCCATATATACCCACGTGACCTAAAACTTCCAGAACGAAAGATAGATCGGGAGTTCCGCCGCCAGAAGCCTCCGTAGCCACCAAAAGTCAATCGGGACCCCTCACCGGTGGCCATCTTCATCATCCCGGCGCTCTCCATGATGAGGAGGGAGTAGTTCTCCCTCGGGGCTGAGGGTATGTACCAGTAGCTATGTGTTTGATCTCTCTCTCTCGTGTTCTTGATTTGGCACGATCTTGATGTATCGCGAGCTTTGCTATTATAGTTGGATCTTATGTTTCTCCTCTCCCACTTCTCTATTGTAATGAATTGAGTTTTCCCCTTGAAGTAATCTTATCGGATTGAGTCTTTAAAGACTCGAGAACACTTGATGTATGTCTTGCCGTGGATATCTGTGGTGACAATGGGATACCACGTGCCACTTGATGTATGTTAAGGTGATCAACTTGCGGGTTTCGTGACATTGGGAACCTATGCATAGGGGTTGGCACACGTTTTCGTCGTGATTCTCCGGTAGAAACTTTGGGGCACTCTTTGAGGTCCTTTGTGTTGGTTGAATAGATGAATCTGAGATTGTGTGATGCATATCATATAATCATACCCACAGATACTTGAGGTGACATTGGAGTATCTAGGTGACATTAGGGTTTTGGTTGATTTGTGTCTTAAGGTGTTATTCTAGTACGAACTCTAGGGCTCTTTGTGACACTTATAGGAATAGCCCAACAGATTGATTGGAAAGAATAACTTTGAGGTGGTTTCGTACCCTACCATAATCTCTTCTTTTGTTCTCCGCTATTAGTGACTTTGGAGTGACTCTTTGTTGCATGTTGAGGGATAGTTATGTGATCCAATTATGTTAGTATTGTTGAGGGAACTTACACTAGCGAAAGTATGAACCCTAGGCCTTGTTTACCATCATTGCAATACCGTTTACGCTCACTTTTATCACTTGTTACCTTGATGTTTTTATTATTTCAGATTACAAAAACTATTATCTACTATCCATATTCCACTTGTATCACCATCTCTTCGCCGAACTAGTGCACCTATACAATTTACCATTGTATTGGGTGTGTTGGGGACACAAGAGACTCTTTGTTATTTGGTTGCAGGGTTGCTTGAGAGAGACCATCTTCATCCTACGCCTCCTATGGATTGATAAACCTTAGGTCATCCACTTGAGGGAAATTTACTACTGTCCTACAAACCTCTGCACTTGGAGGCCCAACAACGTCTACAAGAAGAAGGTTGTGTAGTAGACATCACTGATCGGTCAAGGACATGGGATGCTCTGGCGCCGCGTACTGCGACCAGAATAGCTTCTCTGTAGAACCCCCTCCTTCGGCTCGATAGAACTCCACGGCTTCTGATACACTATGTGGTAAATCCGCAAAAGCTCCTGGGGAACTCCGAACCCGGGTTAGTAAAAGGTACTGCTTCTCCGCAGACTTGCTTTGCATTTTAAATGCCTTACACGCCGTGATCTTCTTGGCCTCCTGTATCTCCTAGAGAGTGGCCTGGGCCTCATTCCGTGTGGTCTCTGCGCTCCGACGAGCCTTGGCGAGTTCGGCCCCTTGAACCGACGCATCATGCTCCAAGGCCTCGCATTTTTTCACCGCATCCTGGAGCTCCTGCTGGACTTCTTTGACCCGGGCCTTGGACTTCTTACGGGCTTCTTGCAGCTGGACAACCTTCTCCTCAGCCTCGCCCAGGGCCTTCTTCAGGGCCCCGACCTCGGTCGCGGCTCCTGCACATATTACAACACCGCGGTCAATATATAGCGCCTACTCCTTCCGAACACACAGCAAGTCGTCACTCACCTTGCTTCTCCTGGAGCCGAACCCTAACCTCGCCGAGCTCATTCTCGGTACGCTCCAGCCTTTGCCTCAGCTCAGAGACTTCGGCAGCATGCGAGGTTGCGGCCAACAGCAACGTCTGCTTATCCATCCATATTACGTTAGTCTCCTATATCAAAAGATTGATCCTCTGTCCGGTTCTTCTTGCCGAACACCGGACAGTGTCTCAGGGGCTACTATCTACATGGGTTTTTTTCTCTTTCTTACCTCGAAACCTGTCAACAGGCTGCTGCAGGCTTCATTCAGTCCACTGTTGGCGGACTGAATCTTCTCGATCACCGCACCCATAAGGACACGGTGCTCGTCCATGACGGAGGCGCCTCGAAGTGCCTCCATCAGGTTACCCGACGCCCCTGGATGGACAGGGGCCACCTATGGAAGCGGCACATTCGCTCCTTCAATGGGGGCTGCTCGCCCGACTCCGAAACCATATGGGCCTCCGGAACCGTATTCGGCTGAGGGACGAACTGGATGCGTCCCTCTTCGCCAGTCTCCATGGGGATCGGCTCCTCCATCTGTCCGGTAGTGGAGGTCTCGCCTTGTGGCGCCTCCTAGACGGTGTCCTGAGCTCCTCCCCAGTTCGGAGCGGTCCTCCGGGATAACACTTCGATGTTGTCCCTAGCCCCGGGGGAATGAGCAGGCGATGGCGACATGCTCACCATCTCCGACGGATCCAACGAACCTCCAGATGAGGATCGCTAGATAAGGTCGCGGGCCGGACTGCAATAGTACAATTAACTATGTCAAGATAATGAAGAGAAAATGTCGGATGCGCGCATGAGCGAGCCATGTCACTTACGATGCGGCCTAGGGCTTAGTGCGGGGGCTTCGTTCCGGACTACTGTCAACGTCCCACGCGGTGTTGATCGCTGGGGCGCCCTTCCCCTTCTTAGGCGTTTCCGCCACCGGATGCACCGAAGCCTCCCTCTTCTTCTTCCTCTCCTCAGGTGAGGATTGTTTTCCTCCTCCTCCTCTTCCTTGCCATTGTCCTCAGGGGCAGAGGAATGAGCTTCGTCATCTTCGGACGTCACGTCCGAAGTGCCCTTGCGACGGGGGCCACTCTTGGCCCCCTTGGCCTTCTTCTTGGCTTTCTTCTCTGGCGCCTTATAAGGCGCCGGCACCAGCATCTTCGCTAGACGCGGGATGACCGGTTCTTCAGGCAGTGGAGCCGGACACTGGATTCACTTCACCCTCTCCATCTAGTCCTGAAAAAGCAACAATAAAAGCTCAGGTATCATCCTTGAAACAAACAAGTGGAGAATGTATCAAAAAAGACATACCTCACTAGCGAGGTGTTTAGCGTTGTGCCCACGATCTGAATCTGCGGCTGGTGGTTTCTCGTTGCCCTTAAAAAGAAACTTCCATGCACCTTCGTGAGTAGTCTCGAAGAGCCTCACCAGGGTCTGGTGCTTCTTCGGGTTGAACTCCCACAGAGGATGGCTTCGGCGCTGGCACGGAAGGATCCGACGAACTAGCATCACCTAGATCACATCGGCGAGCTTGACGTTCTTGGTCACCATGCTTTGAATGCGCGTCTGCAGCGCTATCAGCTCGTCAGGGGAACCCCAGTCTGGACTCTTCTCGACCCAGGAGGTGAGTCGCATGGGAGCGCCGGAGCGGAATTCGGCAGCTGCGGCCTAGGTGGTGCCGCGAGGTTCTATGATGTAGAACCACTACTTTTGCCACTCCTTTACCGTGTCCACAAAAGTACCTTTGGGCCAGGAGACGTTGGACAGCTTGCTCACCATGGCTCCTCCGCACTCTGCGTGCTGGCCATCCACCACCTTTGGCTTCACGTTAAAGACTTTGAGCCACAGCCCGAAGTGGGGTTGGATGCGGAGGAAGGCCTCACACACGACGATAAATGCCGAGATGTTGAGGAAGGAATTCAGGGACAAATCATGGAAATCTATCCCGTAATAATACATCAGCCCACAGACGAAAGGGTGGAGTGGAAACCCTAGCCCGTGGAATAAATGGGGGAGGAACACTACCCTCTCGGTGGGCTTCGGCGTGGGGACGACTTGTCCCCCGGTCGGCAGGCGGTCAGTGATCTCCTTCGCCAAGTATCCAGCCGCCCGAAGCTCCGTAATGTTCTCCTCCTTGACGGAGGAGACCATTCACTTACCTTGACCTTCGGATCTGGACATGGTTGCTTGAGTGGAAAGGAGATGAGAACTTGGGCACTGGAGCTTGAGATTGGAAAGGCGGAGACAGAGAGAGGGTGTGATAGAGGAACAGGGAATCCTTATCCCCTTATAAAGGCAACGAATATTAAATGCCTCCTCACTCGCCTTAAGATTCACCTATTCCCAAGGGCTGTATAAATGGCACGGTTGGGTTACCCATGCCCGCATTGATGAGAATCCCGCGATAAGGGGACACGATCTCTGCTTTGACAAGACGTGCCAATGGCAACCGCGTATCAGGACGTGGGGCGTCGAAACATGAAAGCGGTTTGGAATTGTGACTGGGCAGACATGATGTCATGTTGTGAAAAGCTGTCAGCAGATTAGACTCGTGTAAAAATATATTCTCTCTGCGGTTATGTATGGTGTGTGTGTGATAGGTCCGGATACTATCATCACATCCGAAGACTATCTTGAAGTTCGGATAGAAGGGAACCCGCCTTGCAATGCCGAAGACAATATGCGCGCCGGACTCCTCGTCATTGAAGCCAGGTTCAGGAGCTACTGAGGGAGTCCTGGGCTAAGGGGTCCTCGGGCATCCGGCCTGTTATCCATGGGTCGGACTGATGGGCTGTGAAGACATGAAGGACGAAGACTGTACCTGTGTCCGGATTGGACTCTCCTTGGCGTGGAAGGCAAGCTTGGCGACCGAAGATGAAGATCCCTTCTTATGTAACCAACTCTATGTAAACCCTAGATTCCCCCGGTGTCTATATAAACCGGAGGGGTTAGTCCGGAAAGGATATACTCATTACCATAGTTATACAGGCCAGGCTTCTAGGGTTTATCCATTACGATCTCGTGGTAGATCAACTCTTGTAACACTCATATTCATCAAGATCAATCAAGCAGAACGTAGGGTATTACCTCCATAGAGAGAGCCCGAACCTGGGTAAACATCGTGTCCCCCATCTCCTACTACCATCGATCCTAGACGCATAGTTTGGGACCCCCTACTCGAGATCCGCCGGTTTTGACACCGACACCAGGCTTGTCCTTTGCTACAAAAAGGATTGGGCCATCTTGTTGCACCTTATTTACTTTTCTTACTTGCTACTCCATACAAATTACCTTATCAAAACTATCTGTTACCAATAATTTCAGTGCTTGCAGAGAATACCTTACTAAAAACTGCTTATCATTTCCTTCTGCTCCTCGTTGCATTCGACACTCTTACTTATCGAAAAGGCTACGATAGATCCCCTACACTTGTGGGGCATCAATATTCTATTCCACCCATAGTGCCATGTCCATGGCTCGCGCTCATATATTGCGTGAAACTTGAAAGAGTTTGAACAGGCTAAAGTATGAAACAATTGCTTGGATTGTCATCGGGGCTGTGCATGATGGGAGCATTTTGTGTGAAGAAAATGAAGCATGGCCAAACTATATGATTTTGTAGGGATAAGCTTTCTTCGGCTATGTTATTTTGATAAGACATGATTTCTTGGTTAGCATTGCTTGAAGTATTAATTTTTATGTCAATATTAAACTTCTGTCTAGAATATTTCGGATCTAAACATTCATGCCGCAATAAAGAGAAATACATTGAAAATTATGTTAGGTAGCATTCCACATCAAAAATTCTGTTTTTTATCATTTACCTACTCGAGGACGAGCAGGAATTAAGCTTGGGGGTGCTTGATACGTCTCCAACGTATCTATAATGTTTGATTGTTCCATCCTATTATATTATCTGTTTTGGATGTTTAATGGGCTTTATATGCACTTTTATATTATTTTTAGGACTAACCTATTAACCGAAGGCCCATTGCAAATTGCTGTTTTTTTGCCTATTTCAGTGTTTCGCAGAAAAGGAATATCAAACGGAATCCAAATGGAATGAAACCTTCGCGAGGATATTTTTTTGGAACAAATGCAATCCAGGAGACTTAGAGTGGACATCAAGGAAGCAGCGAGGCGGCCACAAGGTAGGGCGGCGCACCCAGGGGGGCAGGTGCGCCCCCACCCTCGTGGGCCCCTCGCAGCTCCACCGACCTACTTCTTTCGCCTATATATACTCTTATACCCTGAAATATCCAGGAGAGCCACGAAACCACTTTTCCCCCGCCGCAACCTTCTGTACCCGTGAGATCCCATCTGGGACCTTTTCCGGCGATCTGCCGGAGGGGGATTCGATCACGGAGGGCTTCTACATCAACACCATAGCCTCTCCAATGATGTGTGAGTAGTTTACCCCAGACCTTCGGGTCCATAGTTATTAGCTAGATGGCTTCTTCTCTCTCTTTGTATCTCAATACAAAGTTCTCCTCGATGTTCTTGGAGATTTATTCGATGTAATTCTTTTTGCGGTGTGTTTGCCGAGATCCGATGAATTGTGGGTTTATGATTAAGATTATCTATGAACAATATTTGATTCTTCTCTGAATTCTTATATGCATGATTTGATGTCTTTGCAAGTCTCTTTGAATTATCAGTTTGGTTTGGCCTACTAGATTGATCTTTCTTGCAATGGGAGAAGTGCTTAGCTTTGGGTTCAATCTTGTGGTGTCCTTTCCTAATGACAGCAGGGGAAGCAAGGCACGTATTGTACTGTTTCCATCAGGGATAAAAAGATGGGGTTTATATCATATTGCTTGAGTTTATCCCTCTACATCATGTCATCTTGCCTAATGTGTTACTCTGTTCTTATGAACTTAATACTCTAGATGCATGCTGGATAGCGGTCGATGTGTGGAGTAATAGTAGTAGATGCAAAATCGTTTCCGTCTACTTGACACGGACGTGATGCCTATGTTCATGATCATGCCTAGATATCATCATAAATATGCGCTTTTCTATCAATTGCTTGGTAGTAATTTGTCCACCCACCGTAATATATGCATCTTTAGAGAAGCCACTAGTGAAACCTATGGCTCCCGGGTCTACTTTACATCATATTATTTTCTCGTCAACTAGCTATTTCTGTCACCGTTTATTTTGCAATCTTTAATTTTCAATCTATACAACAAAAATACCAAAAATATTTATCTTATTATCTCTATCAGATCTCACTTTCATAAGTGACCATGAAGGGATTGACAACCCCTTTACCACGTTCGTTGCTAGGTTCTTGTTTGTTTGTGCAGGTACTAGGCGACTTGCATGTAGTCTCCTACTAGATTGATACCTTTGTTCTCAAAAACTGAGGGAAATACTTACGCTACTTTGCTGCATCACCCTTTCCTCTTCAAGGGAAAACCAACGCATGCTCAAGAGGTATCAATAGTTCATCACAAAGCTTTTGTAGCTTGGTGGCAGTGATTGAAGAACTGTGTCAATGACACTATCATAAAGAAGATTAACTCCCAGTTGAGTCAAGTGGTTGTGGTAACCATACATTCTGAGTATATATTCACTGACAAAACTATTCACCTCCATTTTGCAGCTATAGAACTTATTGGAGACTTCATATCTCTCAAGTCGAGCATTTGCTTGAAATATTAACTTCAACTCCTGGAACATCTCATATGCTCCATGATGTTCAAAATGTCCTTGAAGTCTCGATTCTAAGCCGTACAGCATGGCACACTGATCTATCGAGTAGTCATCAGCTTTGCTCTGCCAGACATTCACAATGTTCGGAGTTGCTCCTGCAGCGGGTCTTGCACCTAGCGGTGCTTCTAGGACGTAATTCTTCTGTGCAGCAATGAGGATAATCCTCAAGTTACGAGCCCATTTCGTGTAATTGCTACCATCATCTTTCAACTTAGCTTTCTCTAGGAACGCATTAAAATTCAAGGGAACGGTAGCACGGGCCATTGATCTACAACAACATAGACATGTAAAATACTATCAAGTAGTAAGTTCATGATAAATTAAAGTTCAATTAATCATATTACTTAAGAACTCCGACTTAGATAGACATCCCTCTAGTCGTCTAAATGATCACGTGATCCATATCAACTAAACCATGTCCGATCATCACGTGAGATGGAGTAGTTTACAATGGTGAACATCACTATGTTGATCATATCTACTATATGATTCGCGTTCGACCTTCCGGTCTCAGTGTTCCGAGGCCATATCTGCATATGCTAGGCTCGTCAAGTTTAACCCGAGTATTCTGCACGTGCAAAAACTGGCTTGCACCCATTGTATGTGAACATAGAGCTTATCACACCCGATCATCACGTGGTGTCTCGGCACGACGAACTGTAGCAACGGTGCATACTCAAGGCGAACACTTACCTTGAAATTTAGTGAGGGATCATCTTATAATGCTACCGCCGTACTAAGCAAAATAAGATGCATAAAGGATATGTTGGGGAACGTAGTATTTCAAAAAAATCCTACGATCATGCAAGATCTATCTTGGAGAAGCATAGCAATGAGCGGAAAAGAGTGTGTCTACGTACCCTCGTAGACCGAAAGCGGAAGCATTTAGTAATGCGGTTGATATAGTCGAACGTCTTCGCGATCCAACCGATCAAGTACCAAACGCACGACATCTCCATGATTTGCACAGATTCAACTCGGTGACGTCCCTCGAACTCTTGATCCAGTTGAGGCCGAGGGAGAGTTTCGTCAGCATGACAGCGTGGTGACGGTGACGATGAAGTTACCGGCGCAGGGCTTCACCTAAGCACTACGACAATATGAGCGAGGTGGAAAACTATGGAGGGGGGCACCGCACACGGCTAAAGATCAACCTGTGTGTCTATGGGGTGCCCGGCCCCTCCCCCGTATATAAAGGAGGGGAGGAGGAGGAGGGCCGGCCTCAAGGGGTGCGCCCAAGGGGGGGGGGAATCCTACTCCTAGTAGGCGTAGGATGAAGATGGTCTCTCTCGAACAACCCTGCAACCAAATAACAAAGAGTCTCTTGTGTCCCCAACACACCCAATACAATGGTAAATTGTATAGGTGCACTAGTTCGGCGAAGAGATGGTGATACAAGTGCAATATGGATGGTAGATATAGGTTTTTGTAATCTGAAAATATAAAAACAGCAAGGTAACTAATGATAAAAGTGAGCACAAATGGTATTGCAATGCGTTGAAACAAGGCCTAGGGTTCATACTTTCACTAGTGCAGGTTCTCTCAACAATAATAACATAATTAGATCATATAACTATCCCTCAACATGCAACAGAGAGTCACTCCAAAGTCACTAATAGCGGAGAACAAACGAAGAGATTATGGTAGGGTACGAAACCACCTCAAAGTTATCCTTTCTGATCGATCTATTCAAGAGTCCGTAGTAAAATAACACGAAGCTATTCTTTCCATTCGATCTATCATAGAGT
Source organism: Triticum aestivum (assembly GCF_018294505.1). Lineage (NCBI taxonomy): Eukaryota > Viridiplantae > Streptophyta > Magnoliopsida > Poales > Poaceae > Triticum > Triticum aestivum. The sequence goes on along the minus strand of NC_057812.1, from coordinate 445,710,855 downwards.
TCATACTAGAATAACACCTTAAGACACAAATCAACCAAAACCCTAATGTCACCTAGATACTCCAATGTCACCTCAAGTATCCATGGGTATGATTATACGATATGCATCACACAATCTCATATATATCTATTCAACCAACACAAAGTACTTCAAAGAGTGCCCCAAAGTTTCTACCCGAGTGTGACACCCCAAAAATTTTGGCTTTGTTTTAATGAATTAAAAAATTTGCCAGGAATTAAAACTTTGGATTTCTGAGCTCCATTTTGATTTTTTTTAAATCATTTCCTTCCCTGTCATGATGAGTTTTTCCCAAAGAGAAAACTTTTCAAATATGTTATTGGACTTGTTTAACCTCTCAAGAAAAACTTTCCTTTTATCAGTGTAACTAATTAATTAATTTAATTGCTTGATCTTTACTTTCTTGAAAATGGATTTTTAAGGTTAAATGGCCATATTTGAACTACAACCATTTGATAAATTCACTTAAAATTCCAACCAAAATTTGGAGATCTCATGTGATGTTTTTAAATCCCTTTTTTGCAAAAATATATTTCATTCATGAAATATTTTGAGCTCTACAGCAAATTTTGTTCTCTGGTCCAGTGGGCAATTTTGCACTGCAACACCTTTAAATAATTCTTTCTAGCCTCCACCAAAATTATGGGATGATGGTAATGGCCTGAGATTCCACTTTGTGCAAAAACCTAGTGCTGTTCTTTGAAAAATTTGAGTGAATCAACCTCATCTTCAGTCTGGACCAACTTGATGGTTTGTACAGCAACCTCCATTTTAGTTGCTCCTATACCCTTGATTATTTCTCCTACTTGTAGTCCCTCATGTTAATCCCTTAAGTCCAGGAGCATGCACCTTTTGGATCATTTTTGGTTCATGAAATAATGCTATTTATTTCCTGTCCAGAATTGAAGTTTTGTAAAACTTACACTAGCAAGTTTCTGCTTTTGGCCAACTAACCTCAGCACTCTCTCTTGCATCTAAAGAGACCACCATCTGGAGTTTTTGGCCACTCCAAGACTTGCCTAAGTGCTCTTAGCATTTTGTCAAACACCTTATGGGCATGACCAGTTTTGACATGAGTTGTGGCATTGCACTGTGAACCTAATCCCCTGACCAAACCAACTTGTCCACTGATCTCCTTGCAAGCCCAAACCTAGATCTGTTAATTGCCAGCCTCACCCAAGCTCTGTAGCATGCTCTGGCATTTCGTCGAGCACACTCAGTGCGTGCACTGGACGCGCCCAGAGCGCGCGTATTGCACGATGCCGCGCCCGAGCCGACACGCTGGCCCCCACGGTTTTAGCCCACACTGCAGAACCTCGCCACGCACTCCCTTTCTCACCGCTATGCGCCAAGCCGCCCCTCGCCACGCCCGGCAAGCCAAGAGCTAGCCGCCGCCGCCGCCCGACAGCCTCTGCCCATGTCGGTGCCGCCAAAGCCACCTCTGCTCGCCAGCTCGCCCCTGGAGCAGTGCCCACTCGTCCGCTAGCTCCTGCCGTCATCCCCAGCCACGCCACGTTGCCCTGCAAGCTACAGAGAGGCGGTTCGCCGGAGAGCTTATTCGGCCGCCGCGGAACCGACCTCGACGAGCTATAAAAGGAGACCCCCGAGCCTCCCCGAGCACACAGGAAGCCTTAGAATGCTCCCCTAGTTCTCCCATGGCAGCCAATCGACCCGGGGGAGGTCTTCTTCCCCACCTCCGGCAACTGCAGCCGCCACCACTGCTCCGGCCAATTCGGCACCACCAGGGCCTCCCACTCTCTGTTCTCTCCACCAAGAGCCCCCTCATCCTCCCGTAAACCATTCCCACTACTCAATTTTGATCGGGACACACCGCGGGAGAAAAATCACTTTGCTCCTGAGGCCACCTCCGCCGAGAAGCTCGCCGCCGGCAGCTCCCTCCATCCCCACCTGCCTAGCGACCACCGGGAGGACCGCCCTGGAGTGGCGGATCCATTCCCGCCCTCTGAGCCCCGCGGGGAGCCGCCGTTCGCCGGCGACGATCGCCGGAGTCCCGCCTCCACTCGGGACAGAGAAAGAGGAGGGAGAAGACTGGTCAAACCTGACCAGTGGGCCCTCTGGACCCACTGTCAGCGACCCCGTGCCTGTCCACGTGGGATTAAGTGAAGGCGTATTTTCCCCAGTACGTTTTCCCCGCTTCGAAAGCGTATTCCCCTCCGAAACGTTTTCTTTTCTGTTTTATTTTAAAAAACAGATTTGACCAAATCTTTGACTGGCTATAACTTTTTAAATATAACTCCAAATGAGTTGATTCTTTTTCCTACCTCTCTCAAATTTCACCTAGTTTATTTTAAGATTTATTTGAAAAAAATTCAGAACAACTTTTGGTGCTGTTTTTATTTTGTGTGTTAATTCTTTTATATTGCTAAAATAGGATTTTTGGAGAGAGGAGAAATGTTTCAAGTTTTGGAGTGCACCCTGCCTTTCCACACATTGAAGGCAAGCATTCTGAATCCCGACGTAATATTTTTGGTGTGATCGTTGATGCACTTATAACACCACCGCATTTCGAAAGACTTGTTATTTCATGTGATATGATCATATGCATGGGTGCATGTTATTGATTTCCATGCTGTTGGAAATGAACACACTTGTGATGATAATCACCCTCATGTGCCTTGCATGCATACCGGCAGGAACCCGGGAAAACCTCTGCCTTGGGTAGGCATGAGTTTGTCGCCGGTCTCCGTCGGGACGGTTATGTCTGGTATGGCATGGCAAGGTGATATGAGCGGTGACTCTGTTGGTTGAAATATATTCGTCATGCTAATCATGCAGGGAATACTTAAACCTCCTGAGTCGACCGTAGATCGAGTCTTGTGCCAGTAACCCCCATACTTGTTTCGTACTACCACTCGTCTCTACAGCAAGTAGAGTATGGTTCAGTAAGTTGTCAACCTTTTTCTAGCACACACCGTACAGAGAGGCCATGGTGGAAGATACCGGTTGTAGCTGGTAGGCAGGCCACCTGGTCCGGGGGCATGGGTGTTTCCGGTTGGGACCGAGAGGGAAGGCCACCCCTTAGAGCGCGCGATATAAATTTGATCCCATGCTACGCGAGGTTGTAGCCTCCCCACTTAGAGTTTGCTTAACATGTGTCGTGGGTGGTTCCAGACACGTGTGAGTTAAGCTGGTGTGTGCAAGTTAGGTGGTTTTCAACAAAAAGGCCATAGACGGAATTAGTCCCGATGGACTAAAGAAATCCGTTACTCGTGGGTAAAGAGTACACCCTCTGCAGAGAATAAACCTATTCGAATAGCCGTGTCCATGGTTAAGGATTACAGTCTGGGATGGGTCAGGTGTCGGTCTTAGTGTCGGTCTTCGGAGGTGAAACAGTTAACCAGGAATGGAATTACTACTCGTGACTTGTGATAACTATGATTATTATTATTGTTGACTAACCCGTGATATTTTTGTTATTATCGAGTATCTCTGGGATGGTTCTACCTCCGGGATATTCACTATGATTGTTTCTTTTAAAGCCCTTTATGTGGTGTCGCTCAGGCGCCCGACTGTGGCATTTCTTTTAAAGCCCTTTATGTGGTGTCGCTCAGACGCCCGACTGTGGCATTTCTTTTAAAGCCCTTTATGTGGTGTCGCTCAGACGCCCGACTGTGGCATTTCTTTTAAAGCCCTTTACGTGGGGTCGCTAAGGCGCCCGACTGTGGCATTGCTTGTTATTTGTTTCATAAATTTTTATACCACCATGTTATTGCATTTTTATAAATAACTTGCTTGCACGCATCAGAGTTTCATTTATCTTTTGTGACTGACGTCATGAGCATAAAATATTTTTAGCACATCAGTGTTATATTATACATGTGTTCATAATGTTTGCGAGTACATTCAAAGTACTCACTGGCTTGTCCCTGGCTATTGTCTTGGCCAGATTTTTTTCTTGCTCGGAGAGGAGCGACGCGATGCCAGCCCCGGAACCCACTCAATGGAGATAGCAGCCTCGCGGAGATAGGAGTTAACCTGGTCAGCTGTTCCTGTTGGGAAATGGAGTCCCATAGACACTGATGTTTCACAACCCGCTTCCGCCATCAGCCACTAGAAACCTTTTGTTGTACTCACAGGCCAGAACGGTCTTGTACTACATATTTTGTATTTGCTTGGAATTTCTGTATCAAGTTGGAGCCTCATCAGCTAACAGTAATCCTGGGGCTGATGAGCACGACGGTCTTTTTCTGGAATTTATACTCGGAAAACCGGTCGTGGCACCAAGAGTCAAGACGAAAACATGTGCCAACCCCTATACCTTCAGCCAGACTCCTGGACTATGAAGATACAAGATTGAAGACTTCGTCCCGTGTCCGGATGGGACTTTCCTTGGCGTGGAAGGCAAGCTTGGCGATACGGATATTCGAGATCTCCTACCATTGTAACCGACTCTGTGTAACCCTAACCCTATCCGGTGTCTATATAAACCGGAGGGTTGTAGTCCGTAGGCAATCAACTCCATATACAACAATCATACCATAGGCTAGCTTCTAGGGTTTAGCCTCCTTGATCTCATGGTAGATCTACTCTTGTACTACCTATATCATCAATATTAATCAAGCAGGACGTCGGGTTTTACCTCCATCAAGAGGGCCCGAACCTGGGTAAAACATCATGTTCCCTGCCTCCTGTTACCATCCGGCCTAGACGCACAGTTCGGGACCCACTACCCGAGATCTGCCGGTTTTGACACCGACATTGGTGCTTTCATTAAGAGTTCCTCTGTGTCGTCGCCTTTAGGCCCGATGGCTCCTTTGATCATCAACAACGATGCGGTCCAGGGTGAGACTTTGCTCCCCGGACAGATCTTCGTCTTCGGCAGCTTCGCTCTGCGGGCCAATTCGCTCGGCCACCTAGAGCAGATCGAAAGCTACGCCCCTGGCCATCAAGTCAGGTTTGAAGCTTAAACTACACGGCTGACATCCGCGGAGACTTGATCTTCGACGGGCTCGAGCCACGGCCAAGCGCGCCGCACTATCTCGAGGGGCATGATCTAGCTCTGCCCCCAGACAGTGTCCTGGAGGCCGCACACGCATCGGTTCCAACCCCTAACTCGGAGCCTATTGCGCCAATCGAGGATGAGCGATTGGACATCACCTCAGGGGCTGCGATCCCGAAAGCGATCGAGCCGAACTCTAGCCCCGCACTCTGCACGACCCGTGACTCCGAGGATCCGGACTCCTCCCCGGACTCCAAACCCCCCGCGCCCCTGCCAATCGAATCTGATTGGGCGCCGATAATGGAGTTCACCACCACAGACATCTTTCAGCATTCGCCTTTTGGCGACATCCTGAATTCTCTTAAGTCTCTCTCTTTATCAGGAGAGCCCTGGCCGGACTACTGTCCGTGAGGGTGGAATACGAACGATGAGGAAATTCAAAGACCACCCACCACCCACTTTGTAGCCACTGTCGACGATCTAACCGACATGCTTGACTTCAGCTCCGAAGACATCGACGGCATGGACGACGATGTAGGAGACGAACATGAACCAGCACCTGTAGGGCGCTGGAAGGCCACCTCGTCATATGACATATATATGGTGGTTACTCCAAAAGATGGAGATGGCGATGGAACAGTGGGGGATGACGCCCCCAAGAAACAGTCAAAACGCCGGCGTCAGCGGCGCTGCTCTAAATCCCGCCAAAGCAAAAACGGTGATTCCGGCACGGGAGATAATACTACCCCGGATAGCGCCGAAGAACACCCACCTCAGCAAGATTCGGCACAGGAAGATGGAGAAGCCAGCCCTCATGAGAGAGCGGCAGACCGAGAGGTCGAGGATGATAACTATACGCCTCCCTCCGAAGACGAGGCAAGCCTCGATGACGACGAATTCGTCATACCATCAGACCCTGCCGAACAAGAGCATTTTAAACATAGGCTTTTAGCCACGGCAAGCAACCTCAAGAAAAAGCAGCAACAGCTTAGAGCTGCCCAAGATTTGCTAGCTGACAGATGGACTGAAGTCCTTGCGGCCGAAGAGTATGAACTCGAACGCCCCTCCAAGAGTTACCCGAAGCGCAGGCCGCTAACCCGATCAGAGGAGGAAGCACCTACATCACCAGCGCATGACATGGCAGACCGGCCACCTTGCGGCCGCGACAGAGAGGCCTGTCGGCCCTCCACCCAAGCCATGCCCCGACGCTGCTCAACTAAGGCACGGGAAAATGCACTCGACCTGCGAGACATACTGGAGGATAAGGCAGGACAAACAAGATCGATATACGGATCGCGCAGGCGCCCTACGGCATGTGACAATGATCTTCACTCCAGATACAACAAATCCGGCCGGGCCGAACACAACAGACATAGCTCTTTCGAGCTGCGTCATGATATAGCCCAATACAAAGGCGCCGCACACCCGCTATGCTTCACGAATGAAGTAATGGATCATAAAATCCCAGAGGGTTTCAAACCCGTAAACATCGAATCATACGATGGCACAATAGATCCGGCGGTATGGATCGAGGATTATCTCCTTCGTATCCACATGGCACGCGGCGATGATCTACACGCCATCAAATACCTCCCGCTCAAACTTAAAGGACCGGCCCGGCATTGGCTTAACAGCTTGCCAGCAGACTCAATCGGTTCTTGGGAGGACCTGGAAGCCGCATTCCTCGACAACTTCCAGGGCACTTACGTGCGACCGCCGGATGCCGACGACTTAAGCCACATAATTCAGCAGCCAGAGGAATCGGCCAGACAATTCTGGACACGGTTCCTAAAAAAGAAAAACCAGATAGTCGACTATCCGGACGCAGAGGCCCTAGCAGCCTTCAAGCATAACATCCGCGACGAGTGGCTTGACCGGCACCTGGGACAGGAAAAGCCGAAATCCATAGCAGCCCTCACGACACTCATGACCCGCTTTTGCGCGGGAGAAGACAGCTGGCTAGCTCGCAGTAACAACTTACCAAAGAACCCTGGTAATTCGGATACCAAGGACAAAAGTGGCAGGACATGTCGGAATAAGCACGCGTTAACAGCAACAGCAATGAAGACACAGCAGTCAATGCCGGATTCAAAGGCTATAAATCCGGTCAGCGGAAAAAGCCATTCAAAAAGAATACTCAGGGCCCGTCCAGTTTGGACCGAATACTCGATCGCTTGTGCCAGATACATGGCACCCCCGAAAGGCCAGCCAATCACACTAACAGGGATTGTTGGGTGTTCAAGCAGGCAGGCAAGTTAAGGGCCGAAAACAGAGACAAGGGGCTACACAGCGACGACGAGGAGCCCAAGCCACCGAACAACAATGGACAGAAGGGCTTTCCCCCACAAGTGCGGACGGTGAACATGATATACGCAACCCACATTCCCAAGCAGGAGCGGAAGCATGCGCTACGGGACGTATACGCGATGGAGCCAGTCGCCCCAAAGTTCAACCCATGGTCCTCCTGCTCGATCACTTTTGATCGAAGGGACCATCCCACTAGCATCCGTCATGGCGGCTTCGCCGCATTGGTTCTTGACCCAATCATCGACGGATTTCATCTTACAAGAGTCCTCATGGACGGCGGCAGTAGCCTGAACCTGCTTTATCAGGATACAGTGCGGAAAATGGGCATAGATCCCTCAAGGATTAAGCCCACAAGAACGACCTTTAAAGGCGTTATACCAAGTGTAGAAGCCAACTATACAGGCTCAGTAACACTTGACGTGGTCTTCGGATCACCGGACAATTTCTGAAGCGAAGAGTTAATCTTCGATATAGTCCCGTTTCGCAGTGGCTATCACGCCCTGCTCGGACGAACCGCATTCGCAAAGTTCAATGCGGTGCCGCACTACGCATATATCAAGCTCAAGATGCCAGGCCCTCGAGGAGTAATTACGGTCAACGGAAACACCGAACGCTCCCTCCGTACGGAGGAGCATACGGCGGCTCTCGCAGCAGAGGTACAAAGTAGCCTTCTCAGGCAATTCTCCAGTCCGGCCATTAAAAAGCCAGACACTGCCAAGAGCGCCCGGAGTAACCCACAGCAGGACCGCCTGGCACACTTTGAGCAAGCGTAGCAATGCGGCCCCAACCCCAGCTTTCGCGACATAGCGAAACCAGTACCTCGCGTACATAACTACGCCCTTGAAATACCATGGGCACAGGGGAAGGGGCACAATAACGGCACGCCCAAAATACGGCTTAAAACGTACTAGGGGCTGCCGGATTCTTTTTTTAATTTTTTCTTACTTTCAGGACTCCATACTTCGGACGACCTATTCGGCAATTCGACTGCCGCACAAACGATGCAAGATCCAGGGAGGCAGACAAGCCATGCCGCATTATGGAACTCCCAGGTGGTCTCTATTACGAGCGGTATACCTGTTTTAAATACAATTCCGTGGCCTGCCCCTGGTCAGGACATACTGAATAGTCCAATATCTTTTGCTTACCGCACTATTTGTATCGTTCGGCTTTGATAAATAGCCTCTCTATAAACAATGCTTAGCTTTTTGTCTATTTTTTGCATTATCCTCTTTTCACATATATGTCTATTAAATGACATAATTGCACCCATACACCATGGTACGGCAAACACGCCAGGGGCTTCAGTACCCCTCATTATGGCGTGAGAAGTCCGTACACTTTCACAAGTGCGGCACCCCGAACTTATAGCACTATATGCATCGGCTCCGAATCATGATTTGGGTCAATAGTTGGGTTTGCCCGGCTCCTATGTTTTAGTGCCTTACGTTCCGCTCTATCAGCTAAGGTAGCACTAGGAGAACCACCACGATTGTGCCCCGGTTCAGCTGGGTTAAGCACCTCAGTGGAGAAAGCTAAAACTGACTGTCATGATGAGGCGAGAGATTGGTTGCTGTTCGAGAGGTTTTTCGAGTCCCTAAAGACTTATGCCGCTTCGTCCGGCCAAGGCGTGGATAGCGCCCCGAACTCGGTCTTCCGAACTAGGGGCTTCGCCGAAATTTAAAATTATAGAGTTCTATGGCTAAGTGAGAGTGTTCAAGCATTATAGTCTAATTGCCTGGTTCGTTGTGCTGAGCGCCTCCCTCGAAGGACCCAACTATGGGAAAAAGAGCGCTCAGGTTTATCCCGAACACCCCAGCACTAGTGGCATGGGGGCAGAAGCCGACGACTGGCCATCTCTTAAATTTTTTATATACGATCGCACAGAAAGTAATATTTTAAATTCAATAAGCAATGCTTAGAGCATATGAACAAGTTTTCAGCGCACATGATAAACACGAGCGAGTTCATTCAAAAATCACATCCTTGGTACATTCATCCGCCACAAGGCGGGCACCTGCAAGAACATCCTTGTAGTAGTTCTCGGGCTTGCGATGCTCCTTCCCCGGCGGCGGCCCGTCCTTCACAAGCTTCTCACCGTCCAGCTTACCCCAGTGCACCTTTGCACGGGCAAGGGCCCGATGGGCACCTTCGATGCAGACGGAGCGCTTGATGACCTCGAGCCTCGGACAGGCCTCCACCAGCCACCGCACCAGCCCGAAATAGCTCCCAGGCAGGGCCTCTCCGGGCCACAGCCGAACTATGAAGCCCTTCATGGCCTGTTCGGCCGCCTTGTGGAGCTCGACCAGCTGTTTCAGCTGGTCGCTCAAAGGCACAGGGTGTCCGGCCTCAGAATACTGAGACCAGAACACCTTCTCCGTCGAGCTGCCCTCTTCAGCTCGGTAGAATGCGGCGGCATCGGATACGCTGCGGGGAAGATCTGCGAATGCCCCTGGAGAGCTCCGGATTCGGGTAAGTAACAAGTAGTTTACTTTTATATTTCTGCTTTGCATGAAGAATGCCTTACCCGCTGCTATCTTCCTCATCTCCTCCAACTCTTGGAGGGCCTTTTGGGCTTCGGCCTTGGCAGACTTGGCAGTCTCAAGGGCCGTCGCGAGCTCGATGCTTGCGCCTTTGACTCAAGCTCCAAACTCTCATGTTTTTTCATGAGAGCCTGAAGCTCTTGCTGCACCTCGCCGACCTGAGCCCCAAGTCTGTCTCGCTCGGTGCGCTCCAGGCCGTTTTCTTTTCGGCCTCAGACAGCGCCTGCTTAAGGGTCGCCACTTAGTCGTGGCCCCTACAATAAGCAGTACAATCCTGTTATCTTTTTTGCAATCACGCCTTTCTATAGGCACCTTTTCTGTAAGGTATTTCTTACCTTCTTTCTCCTCGAGCCGCCGCTTGGCAAGGCCGAGCTCTTGCTCGGTCCGCTCGAGTCCTGCTTCAGGACACCCACCTCCGCAGTCAGTGCGGCGGTGGATAGCAGCGAAGCCTGCATACGCATATTGACTCTTTTTGTTAGACTCCTGCGAAATTTAATAGATCCTCTATTCGGCTTTTCTTTCCGAACGCCAAACAGAGCATCAGGGGCTACTGTCTATGCGGTAATATTTTTACATATTTTTACTTACCTCGAAGCCTGTTAGAAGGCTAGCGCAAGCTTCAGTCAGTCCGCTCTTGACGGACTGAACCTTCTGGATCACCGTACTCATAATAGTATGGCGCCCCTCGTCGATGGAGGCGCCATCGAGCACCTCCAGCAGATTGTCCGGCACCTCCGGTTGGACGGAGGCCGCCGGCTCAGAAGGCTTGCTCCTCTTGGAAGGAGTTCGCCTACTGCGGTCCGGAACTGTGGAAGATTCCGGCGCGGTGTCCGGCACAAAGCCGGACTTGGAGACCTGGGGGGCCTTATCCCCTTCACTCCTGGAGTCCGGGAGGTTACCTTGCGGCTCCTCCGGGACCACCTCCTCCTTCCCCGGAGCTTGTCGCGACGCCACTTCGACGTCGTCTACAGTGCGGGGGGAGACAGCGGGCGGAACTGAGTTCACGTCCGATGAGTCCAGGGAGCCGCCCGACGATTCGTCGAATTCGGCCCGGGGCGGACTGCATAATTACATTCAACATTAGGGAAAGCTGTGCAACAAAGGAACATCATGAGTTATTCTGATATCTGAACTTACGATTTCGCGAGACGCTTGGCCCTGTTTGGCCACTCCTCTCTGCCCTCTTTGGCATCGGGGGAGTAGTCCGGCGGAGGGGTCTTCCTTTTCCTAGACCTCTCGGTCTCCCCCGTTGGGGCGGCCTTCCTCTTCTCTCCTCCCTCCGCTGGGGGGGAGAGTTTTATTCTTCCTCCTCCTCGTTTTCACGGGAAGAGGGCATCTCGGACTCGTCGGATGACGAGTCCGACACCACCATGTTACGGGCACTCTTTCGAGTCCCCGTGGTCTTCTTCTTCTTGGCCTTCTTCTCCGGCACCACATAAGGTGCCAGAACTAGCAGCTTCACTAGTAGAGTTGGGGCTGGGTGTTCGGGCAGCCGAGCCGCACAGTTAATCGGTCCGGATATCGCCCGCCAAGCCTGTCAAAGGTAAGGGAGTTTAGATCCCGCATAGAGTCAAACTATGAAGAAAGCTTAACATCCTGTAAAAGGTGAAGATAGCTTACCTCGCTAGCGTGACGCTGTGAGCTGTATCCGCGGTCCTCGGAAGCGGATGCGGGAGCCTCGGCACCCTTGAATAGCACCATCCAGGCATCTTCGTACGTCATGTCAAAGAGCCTGCTACAGGTTTGGTGCTGCGCCGGGTCGAACTCCCATAGATTAAAATCTTGTTGTTGGCACGGGAGGATCCGGCGGACGAGCATAACCTGGATTACATTAACAAGCCGGATTGGCTTGTTCACCAGGGACTGGATGCATGTTTGCAATCCGGTCACCTCTTTTTCTTCACCCCACGACAGGCCCGTCTCTTTCCAGGACATAAGCCGCGTGGGGGGTCCGGATCGGAACTCGGGGGCTGCGGTCCATTTCGGATCGTGTGGCTCGGTGATGTAAAACCACCTGGATTGCCACCCCTTTAGGGTCTCCACAAAAGAGCCCTCGAACCATAGGACATTGGCCATCTTGCCCGCCATGGCGCCTCCGCACTCCGCCTGGCTTCCGCGCACCACCTTGGGCTTGACGTTGAAGGTCTTGAGCCAGAGGCCGAAATGAGGGCGGACGCGGAGGAAAGCCTCGCACACGACGATAAACATCGAGATGTTGAGGATGAAGTTCGGGGCCAGATCGTGGAAATCCAGGCCGTAGTAGAACATGAGCCCCCGGACAAATGGGTGGAGTGGAAAACCCAGTCCGCGGAGGAAGTGGGGAAGAAATACTACCCTCTCATGGGGCCTTGGGGTGGGGAGAAGCTGCCCCTTTTCGGGAAGCCAGTGCGCGATGTCCTTGGACAGGTATCCGGCCTTCCTTAGCTTCTTGACTTGGCCCTCCGTAGTGGAGGAGACCATCCACTTGCCTCCCGCTCCGGACATTGCTGGAGAAGGTTGAGGTGGGAAGTGCGGGCTTGGGCGCTGGAGCTCGAGTGCGCAGGAGATGGATAGGCAAAGGAGGAAGAATGCGTAGGTAAAAAGGTGGATCCTTATCCCCTTATATGGGTGGATGCGGTTGTGCGTCCCCACCAGCCTAGTAAAACTCGCTTGCCTCCCAAGCGCCGTGATAAATGGCGCGGTTGGGTTACCCACGTCTGTATTGATGAGAATCCCGTAAAGGGGGTACACGATCTCTGCTTTGACAAGACGTGCCAAGGAAACCGCCTCGCAAAACATGTTGAGGTGGAAAAGTAAAAACGATTCGAGTAAAGGAATTGGCCGTAGTGCGATGACACACTGCGGAATACGTCGGCAATTTTGATTTGTGTTAATATTATTCTCTCTATGGCGATATATGGAAGTTTATTTTGCAGAGCCGGACATTACTCTTGGTGTTTACAATCTTCTATGAAGGACTTGGAGGAGGAACCCGCCTTGCAATGCCGAAGACAATTTGCGCGCCGGACTCGTCGTCATTGAAGCCTGGTTCAGGGGCTACTGAGGGAGTCCTGGATTAGGGGGTGTTCGGGTAGCCGGACTATACCTTCAGCCGGACTCCTGGACTATGAAGATACAAGATTGAAGACTTCGTCCCATGTCCGGATGGGACTTTCCTTGGCGTGGAAGGCAAGCTTGGCGATGCGGATATTCGAGATCTCCTACCATTGTAAACGACTCTGTGTAACCCTAACCCTATCCGGTGTCTATATAAACCGGAGGGTTGTAGTCCGTAGGCAATCAACTCCATATACAACTATCATACCATAGGCTAGCTTCTAGGGTTTAGCCTCCTTGATCTCGTGGTAGATCTACTCTTGTACTACCTATATCATCAATATTAATCAAGCAGGACGTAGGGTTTTTACCTCCATCAAGAGGGCCCGAACCTGGGTAAAACATCGTGTTCCCTGCCTCCTGTTACCATCCGGCCTAGACGCACAGTTCGGGACCCACTACCCGAGATCCTCCGGTTTTGACACCGACAATTATCATTTCTGATCGATCTATTCAAGAGTCCGTAGTAAAATAACACGAAGCTATTCTTTCCATTCGATCTATCATAGAGTTCATACTAGAATAACACCTTAAGACACAAATCAACCAAAACCCTAATGTCACCTAGATACTCCAATGTCACCTCAAGTATCCGTGGGTATGATTATACGATATGCATCACACAATCTCATATATATCTATTCAACCAACACAAAGTACTTCAAAGAGTGCCCCAAAGTTTCTACCCGAGAGTCAAGACGAAAACGTGTGCCAACCCCTATGCATAAGTTCACGAGGTCATAGAACTCACAAGTTGATCACCAAAACATACATCAAGTGGATCACGTGATATCCCATTGTCACCACAGATAAGCACATGCAAGACATACATCAAGTGTTCTCAAATCCTTAAAGACTCAATCCGATAAGATAACTTCAAAGGGAAAACTCAATTCATCACAAGAGAGTAGAGGGGGAGAAACATCATAAGATCCAAATATAATAGCAAAGCTCGTGATACATCAAGATCGTGCCACCTCAAGAACACGAGAGAGAGAGAGAGAGAGAGAGAGAGAGAGAGATCAAACACATAGCTATTGGTACATACCCTTAGCCCCGAGGGTGGACTACTCCCTCCTCGTCATGGAGAGCGCCGGGATAATGAAGATGGCCACCGGAGAGGAATTCCCCCCTCCGAAAGGGTGCCGGAACGGGTCTAGATTGGTTTTCGGTGGCTACGGAGGCTTCTGGCGACGGAACTCCTGATCTATTCTGTTCCACGATGTTTTTAGGGTATGTGGACATATATAGGCGAAAGAAGTCAGTCAGGGGAGCCACGAGGGGCCCACGAGGGTGGGGGGGGGGGCGCACCCAGGGGGCAGGCATGAATTCACTTCTTCTCATTTGATACTGGTGCATCGCATTTTTTCATGTCAAGATCATTTTTTGCCAAGCATGAATTCACTTCTTCTCATTTGGGTAAATCCATGGATATCGTTTCTCCGGGTAAACGGTTGAGTGCCAGTTTGGTGGTTCCGTATGTTTCCATCAAGATGGGAGACTATAGATTTTCGTCTTCTCCAATGGTTCTTGGTGACTCTGATATTGATCTAATTCTCGGCATGGACTGGCTTTCTAAGCACAAGGCTCAACTTGATTTTGCTGCCAGGAAGATTCAATTGACACACTCGTCTGAGGATGTGATCATCTATGCCGCTCGTGACGAAACCATTCGACTGTTTTCTCTCAACGAGAAGGGCGAGTTGAATGCCATCTCTCAGATTCCAGTCGTTTGTGAATATCAAGACGTCTTTCTAGAAGAGCTTCCGGGAATGCCTCCTCACCGGCCAGTTGAATTCGTTATCGATCTGGAGCCTGGCATGGAACATGTTTGCAAACGTCCTTACAAGCTTGGACCAAAAGAGTTGAAGGAGTTGAACAAACAACTCGATGAACAAGAGCGCATGGGTCTGATCAGACCGAGTTCATCTCCATGGGGTTGTGGTGTTCTTTTTGTCAAGAAGAAGGATGGAACGGAACGACTCTGCGTAGACTACCGTCCATTGAACAAGAAAACAATAAAGAAGAAGTACCCACTTCCCAACATCAATGAGCTTTTCGAGCAACTTAAAGGTGCTCAAGTTTTCTCCAAGCTTGACCTCCGTATGGGTTATCATCAGATTCGCATTCGTGAACAAGATATCCCCAAGACAACATTCAAAACAAGCTATGGTTCTTATGAATATACTGTCATGTCTTTCGGCCTTGTCAATGCTCCTCCAACATTCTCTCGCATGATGAACTTCATCTTCAACCCTACACAAATGATTTCGTCCTGGTGTATCTCGATGATATATTGGTCTTCTCCAAGAATAAGGAGGATCATGCCAAACATTTGAGATAGGTACTCGACAAACTCAGAGCATCAATTCTATGGAAGTTTTCAAAGTGTGAGTTTTGGATTGATGAGGTTCTCTACCTTTGTCATATCATCTCCGCCAAGGGCATTGCTATTAATCCCGAGAAGTTGTCTGCAATTGTGAATTGGGAGCCTCCTCGGAATGTCAAGCAGCTCCGCAGTTTTCTTGGGCTTGCAAGCTATTGTTGAAGATTCATTGAGAATTTCTCTAAGATTGCAAAACCTCTGTCCAACCTCCTTCAGAAGCATGTCAAGTATGTCTAGACGCCTGAGTGTGACGTTGCTTTCAACACCCTCAAAGAGAAGCTAGCCACAGCTCCTGTCCTGACTCCTCTTGATGAATCCAAGTCTTTTGAAGTTTTCTGTGATGCCTCCCTGCAAGGTCTCGGTGCTGTGTTAATGCAAGAGAAGAAAGTTGTGGCTTATACCTCTTGTCAGTTGAAGCCCAACGAAAGGAACTGCCCCACTCATGATCTTGAGTTGGCGGCAGTTGTCCATGCATTATTAACATGGAGACATCTCTTGTTGGGAAGGAAAGTGGACATCTTCACAGATCATAAGAGCCTCAAGTACATCTTCACTCAACCCAATCTCAACCTCAGATAGACTCGTTGGGTCGAAATGATTCAAGAATACAATACGAGTATTGAATATACTCTAGGCAAGTCCAATGTCATTGCAGATGCTTTGAGCAGGAAGGCTTACTGCAATAGCTTAATTCTCAAGCCCTTCCAACCGGACCTTTGTGAAGCTTTCCACAAACTGAACCTCCAAGTTGTTCATCAAGGCTTTCTTGCCAACCTCCAAGTCTCTCCTACTCTAGAAGATCAAATTCATGAGGCACAACTTCTTGATGCCATGGCGAAGAAGGTGAAAAATGGGATTGCCAAGAGCCAACCCAAGTACAAGTGCTATCGCATTGATGACAAAGACACTCTTTTCTTCGAGGATCGAATTGTGGTTCCTAAAGGTGATCTAAGGAAAGTCATTATGAATGAGGTGCACAATTCCCTTATATCCATTCATCCTGGAAGTACAAAGATGTACCATGACCTCAAGCAGTCGTATTGGTGGACTCGAATGAAGCGAGAAATTGCTCAATTCATGAACGAATGTGATGTCTGCAGAAGGGTGAAAGCAGAACACCAACGGCCAGCTGGTCTCCTCCAACCTCTTGCTATTCCAGAATGGAAGTTTGACCATATTGAGATGGACTTCGTCACTGGATATCCCAAGTCCAAGCATGGAAATGATGCTATCTTCGTTGTCATCGACAAGCTTACTAAAGTGGCTCATTTTCTTCCAATCAAAGAATCTATCACAACAGCTCAGCTGGCAGAGCTATACACCTCCAAGATTGTCTCCTTGCACGGCATTCCACAATTGATATCTTCAGATCATGGAAGCATCTTCACTTCTAAGTTCTGGGACTCCTTCCAGAAGGCCATGGGCACCAACATTCACTTCAGCACAGCCTTCCATCCCCAAACTAGTGGCCAAGTCGAGCGAGTCAATCAAATTCTTGAACATATGCTCAGGGCTTGTGTCATTTCCTTCGGTATGGAGTGGGAAGATTGTCTTCCATATGCCGAGTTCTCCTACAACAACAGCTTCCAAGCGAGTTCGGGCAAGGCCCCATTCGAAATTCTCTATGGCAGAAAGTGTTGTACCCCTCTCAATTGGTCAGAGACTGGTGAACGCTAACTTCTTGGCAACGACTTGATCACAGAGGCTGAAGAAATGTGTAAAGTCATCCGTGAAAATCTCAAAGCCGCACAATCGCGCCAGAAGAGTTACTATGATAGCAAGCACCGTGACTTGGCTTTTGAGATCGGAGACCATGTCTACCTCCGCGTCTCTCCAACGAAAGGTACTTGTCGCTTCGGTATCAAAGCGAAGCTTGCCCCTAGATACGTGGGTCCTTTCAAGATCATTGGCAAAAGAGGCGATCTCGCCTATCAACTTGAGCTTCCGTCCAACTTCGCAAACGTGCACGACATGTTTCACGTGTCACAACTTCGCAAGTGCTTCAAGACTCCTGAGTGCACCATCAACTTCGAAGAGATTGATCTCCAAGAAGACCTGTCTTATCATGAGCATCCCGTTGCTATTCTTGAAGAAACCGAGCGCATGACTCGCAACAAGTCTATCAAATTCCTGAAAGTGAAGTGGTCACACCATTCCGACTGAGAAGCCACCTGGGAACGCGAGGACCACCTCCGTTCTGAATATTCGGAGTTCTTTCAGTCCTAGATCTTGGGACGAGATCCTTTCGTAGTGGTGGAGTGTTGTAACACCCCGGATGTAACTTACCATATTTGTAACTCCGACTCTTGCCATTTTCGGTTTAAGTTATGAGATTCCCTTCGTGGTTGGGTTTTGTCTTCGTTTTGATTTGTGTTCATGTCATGCATTTCATATCATGTCATCATGTGCATCTCATTTTGCATACGTGTTCGTCTCATGCATCTGAGCATTTTCCCCGTTGTCCGTTTTGCAATCCGTCACTCCCACATGCACCGGCGTACCCCTTTTGTCTCTTTTCATGAGCGGGTGTTAAATATTCTCGGAATGGACCGAGATTTGCCAAGTGGCCTTGGTACACCACTGGTAGACCACCTGTCAAATTTCGTTCCATTTGGGGTCCATTTGATGCTCCAACAGTTAATCGGTTAACCGCGAAGGCCTATTGTGTGTGCAGCCCAACACCCCTCCAAAGCGGTCCAATAACCCATCCAAACCACTCCCATGTCCTCCTCGTCGGATCACGAATGTGTGGGCGAAAACTACACTCCATTTGGACACTCCTACCTCCTCCTAGCTATAAATATGTGCTCTCCTTGTTCAAATCCGGGTCCCGAAAACCCTAGATCCATCCCCGCCACCACCGGACAAAGTCTCGCCACCGCCCGTGGCCAACCAGAGGGCGCCATGTGGCACCTCCACCGCCACCCGCCGACGCGGCCCGGTGAGCCCGCAGCGGGCCCGCCCGGCCCATCGCCGCCTCCCGCTCCCCCGCGCGTCCCTGCGCCCGAGTGCGCCGAGAGCCGCCGCCCCGCAGACCGAGCGCCGCTGTCGCCCAGAATCCCTCGCCGGTTGCTCCGGTCGCCGCCCCGCTGATCTCCACCGCCGCTCGCCGCTCTTCGCATGTCTCCCGCCGCCGTCGGCGCCTCCTCCGGCCAGATCCGGGCAGGAGCCGCCCGGATCCGCCGTTTCCTCGTTGGCCCCGACCACCTCTGCCTCGCCATAGTTGCGTGCACCACCACCTCATTTCGCGAGCCGACAAACCCTAGATCCACTCGGAGGTTAAATCTTTTAGCCAAGTCTTTTCTATGATAAATTTTATGCCCCTGTTCTTCATGCCATAACTCCATGACCGTAGCTCCGTTTCATGCGCATGATATATCCAAAATTTTCATTGTGAGATGCTCTTCATTTTATTATATTGTGGCGTGCTTGTTTGAGGCCATCTTGATGCCCAAATAATTGATGCAAGAGTGCTATAAAATGTTTACTGCTACTACTTATCATATTATGATGATTTGTCATTTTTGTCACCTTTGATGTGTGCTTCATATGAGCATGAGCTCTACATGTGTTTTGATCTATGTCATGCCATATTTATAGATGTGCTTGCCTTGTATTTTTATGATCAATGTGGTGACTAGCACAAGCATGCAAAGTAGCCTTCGTGATCTTGCTGTTTTCAGGGACTTAGGATTTTGCTAAGTCCTTGTTTTGCTGTTATTTTTATGCCATGTAAACATGATGCTACAGTGAGATCCATTCTTGTTTTGAGTATCTTCAGTAAGGGTGGTTTGGACATATAGTTATGCTCTATACATCCATCCCCATGTTTGAAATTATGGATTGCCCTAGCATGTCTTAATCTTGATCTAATTTTGCTATAAAATGTTCCTGGAAGATTGTTTACATGTTGATCAATTTTGCCATAGTTGTTGCTAGTGATCCATGCATGCTATGAACTTGATCTTGCCATGGTTAGCTTCTTGAACATGTCTTCTTGCTGTTAGTATGCTTATCTTGTCATTCAATGCTTTGTGGTGAGTGTTTTGAGCTCACAAAGATGCCTACATAATTCTGTTTATGCCATGCTCAGTTTTCTGCTAAGTCTGAAAACTGTTAATAAAACTTGCTATGTTTACATGGGTGCCATCATATCTTCTGTGCCTTTTTGGCTCATGATCATTAAGGGACTTTTCTTCTATGCATTTAGTAGATTCGTGCCATGCCTTTGTTTGCTAGGATATATTCCTGTAGCATGTTGTTTTCTTGCTCTAAACATTGCTTCCTGATGTTATTTCTGGCATGTTAGTATTTTCACTAAGTCTGTGAAGCTGATATGTTTTGCACTTTTGCCATGCTTGTTTGAACCTGCTCTTGTGTGATTTAGCCGTAGCTCAGTGTTCATGTTTTGTCAAGCATCTTGAGTAAATCACTGGCATATGCTTTGTTGCTATGTTGGAGTGCATTAGCTTAGTTTCTTGTTGCATTCTAGATGGCATCGTGTTGTTAATCGCAGAATTATGCCATTCTTGTTTTGCTTGCCATTTGCAAACCGTGCATCCATTTCCGGCGATCTCTATATCGATTTCGACCAAAATCATCTCATCTTTCCAGTGGCACACTTGGTTTGCCAAGTTGATGCCTTGATCATTCTTTCCCTTTCGAAGAACGCATATGCATTGCATATCATGCCATGGTTTGCATCATGTTGCTTGTGCATTGCACCGTGATTGATTGTTGGTCCTTTGCTTGTGTTCTTGCTTTGGGTAGATCCGGGAGATGAGTACGTGATCGAGGAACCTGTTGAGTACGTTAACGAGGATCAAGCTTTCGTCAACTCTGAGAACTTTGCAGGCAAGATGACCATACCCTCGAAATCACTTCTATCTTTGCTTGCTAGTTGTTTGCTCTATTGCAATGCCGCGCTACCTACCACTTGCTATATCATGCCTCCCATATTGCCATGTCAAGCCTCTAACCCACCTTTCCTAGCAAACCATTGTTTGGCTATGTTACCGCTTTTGCTCAGCCCTTCTTATAGCGTTGCTAGTTGCAGGTGAAGACGAAGTTTGTTCCATGTTGGAACATGGATATTGTTGGGATATCATTATTATCTCTTATTTACTTTAATGCATCTATATACTTGGTAAAGGGTGGAAGGCTCAGCCTTATGCCTGCTATTTTGTTCCACTCTTGCCGCCCTAGTTTCCGTCATACCGGTGTTATGTTCCTTGATTTTGCATTCCTTACGCGGTTAGGTGTTATGGGAACCCCTTGATAGTTCTCCTTGAATAAAACTCCTCCAGCAAGGCCCAACCTTGGTTTTACCATTTGCCTACCTACCACTATATACCTTCCCTTGGGTTCTGCAGACTCAAGGGTCATCTTTATTTTAACCCCCCCCCCCCCGGCCAGTGCTCCTCTGAGTGTTGGTCCGAAACGGGCAGCCTGCGGGGCCACCTCGGGGCAACTCGAGGGTTGGTTTTACTCGTAGCTTGACCTATCCGGTGTGCCCTAAGAACGAGATACGTGCGACTCCTATCGGGATTTGTCGGCACATCGGGCGGCTTTGCTGGTCTTGTTTTACCATTGTCAAAATGTCTTGTAAGCGGGATTCCGAGACTAATAGGGTCTTCCTGGGAGAAGGAATATCCTTCGTTGATTGTGAAAGCTTGTGATGGGCTAAGTTGGAACACCCCTGCAAGGTTTTGAACTTTCAAAAGTCATGCCCGCGGTTATGGGCAGATGGGAATTTGTTAATATCCGGTTGTAGAGAACCTGACACTTAACTTGATTAAAATGAATCAACCGCGTGTGTAGCCGTGATGGTCTCTTTTCGGCGGAGTCCGGGAAGAGAACACGGTCTCGTGTTATGTTTGAACATGAGTACCTTCAGGATGACTTCTTGATCACTTATAGCTTCTCAACCGTGCGTTGCTTCTCTTCTCGCTCTCTTTTGCGTAGGTTAGCCACCATATATGCTTAGTGCTTTGCTGCGGCTCCACCTCACTATCATGTCCTACCCATAAGCTTAAATAGTCTTGATCTCGCGGGTGTGAGATTGCTGAGTCCTCGTGACTCACAAATACTTCCAAACAGATGCAGGTGCCGATGATGCCAGTGCAGGGGATGCTACCGAACTCAGGTGAGAGTTCGACAAGGATTCGGGCCGTTACTATGTTTATTTTACGGATGATCAGTAGAGGAGCCCAGTTTGGATGATCGGGGATCTAGCATTTGGGGTTGTCTTTCTTTATTTTGGTTCTGTAGTCGGACCTTTTCTTGTACCTTGGATGATGTATGATATATTTATGTATTGTGTGAAGTGGCAATTGTAAGCCGACTCTTTATCCCTTTCTTATTCAGTACATGGGATGTGTAAATATTACTCCTCTTGCGACAGACCTACCATGTGGCTATGCCTCTAAGCCGTGCCCCGACACGTGGGAGATATAGCCGCATTGTGGGTGTTACACGTGGCCACCTCAAATCTTCCCTGGAGTATACTCCAAGTCTCCTAGATTGCTTCTGTTCCAAAAATAACTCTCCCGAAGGTTTCATTCCGTTTGGACTCCGTTTGATATTCCTTTTCTTCGAAACACTAAAATAGGCAAGAAAACAGCAATTTGGGCTGGGCCTCCGATTAATAGGTTAGTCCCAAAAATAATATAAAAGTGTATAATAAAGCACATAAACATCCAAAACAGATAATATAATAGCATGGAACAATCAAAAATTATAGATACATTGGAGACGTATCAGGTTCCAGTTTGGAATAGTAGTCGCATTGCATACCCTTCTCAACCCAACCTGGTTGAGGAAAAATAGGCGCTAATATGCCATATGCAACTTGTTTGGTTGCCTGCATCCCTAGTCCCTGCATTAGGTAATACGCAAGTGCACTTTGTTTGGTTGGCTGCATTGGCCCTAGCGGCACATGAACACGGCGTTTGGTTGCATACGGCGTACATGTTGTGCTTACCTTGTACCCTAGTTGGTGAGCTTACCCACAATGGTCACACCTAGCACACCAACACCACAACACAACAATGGTGACGAACTGGGCGAAGATAATGAAGTTCTTCAGCTTCAGGCCGAACTGACGATCCACCTTAGCAGCTTCCACTTTGACAGCTCCAACCTTGGCACTGTCGACACTGCTGCCTCCGTGCTTTCGCACCCATGCGGAGTAAGCTTGTTCTGATGCTTGCCTAGTCTTGAACCCTCTATAGTTTCTATTGCTATACTATGCCACTTGTGCATTGGCTTCTTCCCATGAACTATAAATCCCTGGAACCTCACCGATGAACACGGCATACCACTTGCCCTAGCAATGCATAAGAGCAAGAGTTGAAGCAGCAAATCAATGAGCACAAGTAGCAAGCAAAGTAGCACACAAACAACAATGGAGTAGAAGAAAAGTAAAGCATGCATGACCATACGACATAGCAAGTTCAACCTAGCACTACCTTGGTGTTAACCTACCACCACATCCGAAAGAGGGTGTCGTCCTACCACCGCAAGTTCACCATCAACGTGAGGGGTTAGTATATACCACCTCACCAAAATATACAGACCATCAAATAGTTTTTATGCCCTAGCTACACAAAATGTACATCGTCATCGTCGTCGTCGTCTCCACTGCCATCGCCGTCGGGGATCATGCACGCTCATAGGCAGCACTACTCTAGTAGTAGTGTTTGCCCAGCCAGCTCCTGAGCCACAGCACCCTGTGAGCGTCGGCCATGGCAACGAACCCAACACCCTGGGCCTTGTTGTCAAGCAGGTGGCTGAGAGCTACAATGAGAGCCTCGTCACTGAATCCACCCTGGGTCATGATAGTGCCATACAGGTCAGGGTGGACGTCGAGGGGCTTGCACTCCCTGATGGTTGTTGCCACCTCCTTCACCGCCTCAGTCATGCTGCAAAAGACATTGATCTCCTCCTCCATCAGGCCTCCTATTTTCCTCTTCCTATCATGGACGGGGTCAAATGTCTTGTCGAAGGGCTTCACAGCGGGCTTGTCAGGGCCATCAAGGACCTCGACGTCCGGTGTCCCAGGGAAGTCTGGCATGGGAGAACCAAGAGGCTCACCTGAGCCCATGCATGCTTCCCAGTTGCCAGCCCGAAGGAGAAGATGTGCTGCATCTGGTTGTAGTTTTGGATGGGTGTGTTGAGGAACTCAGCGTCCCTTGGGTGATCCTAAGAATGAAACACAAGTGTTGTTAGTTGCGATTAGGATTAGGCAATGGTGGACAGTATGAAAAGGAAGAGGGATGTGAGCTAACCACGACATGGCCGGCGTAGTGCTCTGCCTCCAGGACTATGGAGCAAGTGTTCTCATCCCATGAGGCGCGCTAAGGTCTCTCATCTTGGACACTTGGATCCATCGACTTCTCCACTTCCTCAGGTGGTTGTACACCTGGGTGGCAGACACCTCTTTCCCATAGAACTCAAACACATGCTTCGCAACGGTGTTCAAGTGCACCTCCTTGAAGCCCTTGTCAGTCCTAACTCCACCAGAGATGAGCTCACACATCTTGTTCAGCACGAACATGGACATGAACGGCTGCCACTTCATGTTGTTTGACCTACCATCCTTCTTTGCCTTTGCTGCTGCTAGCTTGATTGTAGCGGCAGCAGCAGCAGCAGGAGTTGGCTCAACGAGCACTACTGGCACATAGAGGGAATCAGACTCGAACACCTTTGAATCAGGTGCCATCTCGGGCATAGGCTGTGAGTCCTTGACAAACGATGGAGCAAACTGGATGTCGGACACGACAAGGGCCTGACTAAGATCTTGCGTCTGCGTGGTCATGTCCTACAATCATAGCACGCATTGACAGTGAGCATAGCACACGACATACCAGACAATCCATGAAAGCAAGAGCATACATGTACATGGTTCATCACTATCATAGCAAGAACATGCTTCATCACTATCATACTAAGCATACCAGACAATCTATGAGCAGGAACATGCATCTACAACAAACAGCATGCTACAAATGGACCACCAATAGCTACAAATCACAGATCTAAGCATGATTCAACACAAGCACAAGGTTCAACTTCAAACTCTACTACTAATCTAGCCTACCACATGCTTGAACATCTAGCCCCACCACAAATTGCAACCGCAGCATATCAACCAACCATGTCAGCCCACAGATCAGACCACTAATCAACCATGCATCTAGATCAAACCCTAGCTGTAGATTAGATCTAGCTAGCAGGAACAAAGACAAAGGGGGATTGAACTCACAGAGGCCATGGCTGCAGCTTGAGAACGAGGGGGCGATGGTGGAAGATGAAAGCCGGCCGGTGAAGGAGCTCCGATGCCGTGGACCGCCGGCCGATGAAGATGCGCCGCTTACCTGATCGTCGGTGCCGATGCGCGTCGGCGGGAAAGCACGAACGGAGGAAGAATGGTAGCGGGAGTTGGGGCGGTGAGGGAGGGGCTAAATACGGGTGGAGCGGCGGGAGGTGAGCCAAAATCCTCCCGCCGATTTTTCGGCGACGCGGGCGAGCTCGCGCCATCTCCCTACTCGCACTAGGGGAGAAGCTTGTCGCCCTCCCCTGCCTTGCCCGAGCCAGGCTCGCGAGCTACTGCCGATTCGTGTGTTTCCCCCGGGCCTGGCCTAGACGTGCTTTAAGTCTCGTGCAATGCGGGCCGCACAGTGAATGTAGGAAACCAAACGGGCCAAACTCTTCCCGCCCTGGCTAGTCTAGGCCTAATGCGGGCAACCAAACACGCCCTAAGTCATTTTCTTTGGTGGGATGGATACACCTCCCAAAATGTTTTTATCTCAAATTTTTCGCTTTGAGCTCTGACACCACTACAAATCCCTATTTCCCTCTGTGAAGGGACTTTCTTTTACTTTATGCAATTTTTATTTTGGAATTTGAGTCTGCATCTTCTCTTATAAAAAGTACCAACTAGGAGGCAATATGATCGTGCTCAAGTATTGGGTGTAGTTAATATTCAAGTGTTTCATGAATGGATCAATGTATGAGCATGATGGGCTAGGGATAACTTATTTTAGCATTGATATTTTGAAAGACATGGTTGCTTGTTGATATGCTTGAGTATCTAAATTATTATGTCAAAACTAGACTATTGCTTTGAATCATATAAAAGTCCAAATGTCCATGCTATAAATAAATTAATATGATATGACTTGATGAACAGCACTCCACATCAAAAATTCTGTTTTTATCACTTACCTACTCGAGGACGAGTAGGAGTTAAGCTTGGGGATGCTGATACGTCTCCAACATATCTATAATTTTTAATTGTTCCATGTTGTTTTATTATCAATCTTGGATGTTTTATAATCATTTATAGTCATTTTATATCATTTTTTGGTACTAACCTATTGACGTAGTGCCCAGTGCCAATTCCTGTTTTTTTCCATGTTTTTTACGTCGCAGGAAATCAATATCAAACAGAGTCCAAATGGCACAAAACTTTATGATGATTTTTATGGGCCAAAAGGAAGCGGATGGGCCCTAATTGCACCTGGGGGTGCCCCGAGGGGGGCACAACCCACCAGGGCACGCCAGGAGGCCATGGCGCGCCTCGGTGGGTTGTGCCCACCTCGGGTGCCCCCAGGACTACCTCTTTGCTCTATAAATACCCAAATATTCCCAAAAACCTAGGGGAGTTAACAAAATATTCATCCATCCGTCGCAGAGTCCAGAAACACCAGATCCAATCTAAATACCATCACAGAGGGGTTCACCACTTCCTTTGGTGCCTCTCCGATGATGTGTGAGTAGTTCTTTGTAGACCGTCGGGTCCGTAGTTAGTAGCTAGATGGCTTCTCTCTCTTGATCCTCAATACAATGGTCTCTTGGAGATCCATATGATGTAACTCTTTTGTGGTGTGTTTGTTGGGATCGATGAACTTCGAGTTTATGACCAGATCTATGTTTTATATCCATGAAAGTATTTGAGTTTCTTTGATCTATTTTATGTGTGATCTCTTATAGCCTCGTATTTCTTCTCCAATATTTGGGTTTTGTCTGGCCAACTCGATCTATTTATCTTGCAATGGGAAGAGGTGCCCGGTAGTGGGTTCGATCTTATGGTGCTTGATCCCAGTGACAGTAAGGGAACCAACACGTATGTATCGTTGCTACTAAGGATAAAAAGACGAGATCTATATCTACCACCATATAGATAAATGGATCTTGTCTACATCATGTCATCGTTCTTATTGCATTACCCTGTTTCTCCATGAACTTAATACACTAGATGCATGCTGGATAGAGGTCGATGTGTGGAGTAATAGTAGTAGATGCAGGCAGGAGTCGGTCTACTAATCTTGGATGTGATGCCTATGTAATGATCATTGCCTGGATATCGTCATAATTATTTGAAGTTCTATCAATTTCCCAACAGTAATTTGTTTACCCACCGTTTGCTATTTTTCTCGAGAGAAGCCACTAGTGAAACCTACGGCCCCCGGGTGTTATTTCTCATATATTTGCCTTGCAATCTACTTTTTCTTTGCTTTTATTTTCAGATCTATTAAACCAAAAATACAAAAATACTTTGCTGGACTTTATTTTATTTGCGATCTATTATTTCAATCTATTACAACTTTCTCCCGTCAACACGCAATTTCTGGCGCCATTACCCGAAAGGGATTGACAACCCCTTTAACACGTCGGGTTGCGAGGTGTTGTTATTTGTGTGCAGGGTCTGTTTACGTTGTGTTGCTTGGTTCTCCTACTGGTTCGATACCTTGGTTTCATAACTGAGAGAAATACTCTACTGTCGCTGTGCTACATCATCCCTCCCTCTCTAGGGAAATACCGACGTAGTTCCGGCTGCCATCATACTCTTAAACTTATCCGAAACGACCCGAACCATTCTGGTGTCCGAATGTAGCCTTCAATATATGAATCTTTATGTCTCAACCATTTCGAGACTCCTCATCATGTCCGTAATCTCAACCGGGACTCCGAACAACCTTCAGTACATCAAATCACATAAACTCATAATACGAATCGTCATCGAACATTAAGCGTGCGGACCCTACGGGTTCGAGAACTATGTAGACATGACCGAGACACATCTCCGGTCAATAACCAATAGCGGAATATGGATGCTCATATTGGTTCCTACATATTCTATGAAGATCTTTATCGGTCAAACCGCACAACAACATACGTTGTTCCCTTTGTCATCGGTATGTTACTTTCCCGGGATTCGATCGTCGGTATTATCATACCTAGTTCAATCTCATTACCGGCAAGTCTCTTTACTCGTTCTGTAATGCGTCATCCCGTAACTAAATCATTAGTCTCATTGCTTGCAAGGCTTATAGTGATGTGCATTACCGAGAGGTCCCAGAGATACCTCTTCGATAATCGGAGTGACAAATCCTAATCTCGATCTATGCCAACTCAACAAATACCATCAGAGACACCTGTAGAGCACCTTTATAATCACCCAGTTATGTTGTGATGTTTGATAGCACACTAAGTGTTCCTCCGGTATTCGGGAGTTGAATAATCTCATAGTCATAGGAACATGTATAAATCATGAAGAAAGCAATAGCAGTAAACTAAATGATCATAGTGCTAAGATAACGGATGGGTTTTGTCCATCACATCATTCTCTAATGATGTGATCCCATTCATCAAATGACAACACATGTCTATGGCTAGGAAACTTAACCATCTTTGATAAACGAGCTAGTCAAGTAGAGGCATACTAGGGACACTCAGTTTTGTCTATGTATTCGCACATGTACTAAGTTTTCGGTTAATACACTTCTAGCATGAATAATAAACATTTATCATAATATAAGGAAATAAATAAAAACTTATTCCCTCTAGGGCATATTTCCTTCAGTCTCCCACTTGCACTAGAGTCAATAATCTAGATTACATAGTAATGATTCTAACACCCATGGAGTCTTGGTGCTGATCATGTTTTGCTCGTGAGAGAGGCTTAGTCAATGGGTCTGCAACATTCAGATCCGTATGTACCTTGCAAATCTCTATGTCTCCCTCCTTGAACTGATCGTGGATGGAATTGAAGCATCTCTTGATGTGCTTGGTTCTTTTGTGAAATCTGGATTCCTTTGCCAAGGCAATTGCACCAGTATTGTCACAAAAGATTTTCATTGGACCCAATGCACTAGGTATTACACCTAGATCGGATATGAACTCCTTCATCCAGACTCCTTCATTTGTTGCTTCCGAAGCAGCTATGTATTCCGCTTCACACGTAGATCCCGCCACGACGCTCTGCTTAGAACTACACTAAGTGACAGCTCCACCATTCAATAAACATATGTATCCGGTTTGTGACTTAGAGTCATCCGGATCAGTGTCAAAGCTTGCATCGACGTAACCGTTTACGACGAGCTCTTTGTCACCTCCATAAACGAGAAACATATCCTTAGTCCTTTCAGGTATTTCAGGATGTTCTTAACCGCTGTCCAGTGATCCACTCCTGGATTACTTTGGTACCTCCCTACTGAACTAATAGAAAGGCACACATCAGGTCTGGTACGCAACATTGCATACATGATAGAACCTATGGCTGAAGCATAGGGAATAACTTTCATTTTCTCTCTATTGCTACCTCTTGAGCATGCGTTGGTTTTCCCTTGAAGAGGAAAGGGTGATGTAGCAAAGTAGCATAAGTATTTCCCTTAGATTTTGAGAACTACGGTATCAATCCAGTAGGAGACTAAACACAAGTCGCCTAGTACCTGCACAACCAATCAAGAACCTTGCAACCAACGTGATAAAGGGGTTGTCAATCCCTTCACGACCACTTGCAAAAGTGAGATCTGATAAAGATAATAAGATAAATATATTTTGTATTTTTGTTGTATAGATTGGAAAGTAAAGATTGCAATATAAAATAGATAGTAAACTAGAATTATAGATCAGAAACTTATATGATGTAAAGTAGACCCGGTGGCCATAGGTTTCACTAGTGCCTTCTCTCATGATAGCATGTATTACGGTGGGTGAACAAATTACTGCCGAGCAATTGATAGAAAAGCGCATAGTTACGATGATATCTAAGGCAATGATCATGAATATATGCATCACGTCCGTGTCAAGTAGACCAAAACGATTCTGCATCTACTACTATTACTCCACACATCGACCGCTATCCAGCATGCATCTTGTGAAAGCACGTGGCCATTAATGCTAGAAGAAAGATTAAGCACACTACGAAAATTTACATCTAAGCTAGCCTTCATCTCTTTGATAATTTCATTTTGATAAAAACACAAAAGAGAGGTGGATTCAACTTTTTCACTCATGGGGTGCCCAAATATAGCTGTCATCTTTTCAAATGTATTGATGGCATACCCCTCAAGAAAACCTTCTTCAAAGATAGAATCTAAAACTTGCTTGAAAGAAAAGGGAAAGCCAACATAAAAGCTTTTCAAGTATATCTCAAATTGATATTGGGGTACATAGCTGGCTCGGATCCTTAACAGTCTATCCCAAGCATCTTTCAAAGATTCATCAAGCAAATAACGAAAGATTCCGGGGTCATCTTCATCAAAATTATCTAAACTCTCATTGATAACCCCGGTAGGTCTTTTCATAGCATTATTATTTATGAGCTTAGAAATGATAGAGGGTTTATCCAAGGTATTAAAACTCGGGAAACCCTTAGCCCCTTTTGGTTCGGCCATAGCGAAAGAGAGGCAAACTTAAGCAAACAAGAGGGCAATGAGAGAAACCAAACGTGAAGTGGGGGAGAGGAAAACGAGAGGCAAATGGCAAATAATGTAATGCGAGGGAGAAGAGTTTGTGATGGGTACTTGGTATGTCTTGACTTGAGCATAGATCTCCCCGACAACGGCGCCAGAAATCCTTCTTGCTACCTCTTGAGCATGCGTTGGTTTTCCCTTGAAGAGGAAAGGGTGATGTAGCAAAGTAGCATAAGTATTTCCCTTAGATTTTGAGAACTACGGTATCAATCCAGTAGGAGACTAAACACAAGTCGCCTAGTACCTGCACAACCAATCAAGAACCTTGCAACCAACGTGATAAAGGGGTTGTCAATCCCTTCACGACCACTTGCAAAAGTGAGATCTGATAAAGATAATAAGATAAATATATTTTGTATTTTTGTTGTATAGATTGGAAAGTAAAGATTGCAATATAAAATAGATAGTAAACTAGAATTATAGATCAGAAACTTATATGATGTAAAGTAGACCCGGTGGCCATAGGTTTCACTAGTGCCTTCTCTCATGATAGCATGTATTACGGTGGGTGAACAAATTACTGCCGAGCAATTGATAGAAAAGCGCATAGTTACGATGATATCTAAGGCAATGATCATGAATATATGCATCACCTCCGTGTTAAGCAGACCGAAACGATTCTGCATCTACTACTATTACTCCACACATCAACCGCTATCCAGCATGCATCTAGAGTATTAAGTTCATAAGAACAGAGTAACGCATTAAGCAAGATGACATGATGTAGAGGGATAAACTCAAGCAATATGATATAAACCCCATCTTTTTATCCTCGATGGCAACAATACAGTATGTGCCTTTCTGCCCCTGCTGTCATTGGGAAAGGACACCGGAAGATTGAACCCAAAGCTAAGCACTTCTCCCATTGCAAGAAAAATCAATCTAGTAGGCCAAACTAAACCGATAATTCGAAGAGACTTGCAAAGATATCAAATCATGCATATAAGAATTCAGAGAAGAACCAAATAATATTCATAGATAATCAAATTCATAAACCCACAATTCATCGGATCTCGGCAAACACACCGCAAAAGAGTATTACATCGAATAGATCTCCAAGAACATCGAGGAGAAATTTGTATTGAGAACCAAAGAGAGAGAAGAAGCCATCTAGCTAATAACTATGGACCCGAAGGTCTGTGGTAAACTACTCACACATCATCGAAGAGGCTATGGTGTTGATGTAGAAGCCCTCTGTGATCGAATCCCCCTCCGGCAGATCGCCGGTAAAGGCCCCAGATGGGATCTCACGGGTACAGAAGGTTGCGGCGGTGGAAAAGTGGTTACGTGGCTCTCCTGGATGTTTTTAGGGTACATGGGTATATATAGGCAAAAGAAGTACGTCGGTGGAGCTCCGTGGGGCCCGTCGGTGTCAAAACCGGCGGATCATGGGTAGGGGGTCCCGAACTGTGCGTCTAGGATCGATGGTAACAGGAAACGGGGGACACGATGTTTACCCAGGTTTGGGCCCTCTCTATGGAGGTAATACCCTACTTCCTGCTTGATTGATCTTGATGAATATGAGTATTACAAGAGTTGATCTACCACGAGATCGTAATGGCTAAACCCTAGAAGCCTAGCATGTATGACTATGGTAATGAATATATCCTTTCCGGACTAACCCCTCCGGTTTATATAGACACCAGGGGGAATCTAGGGTTACATAGAGTCGGTTACATAAGAAGGAATCTTCATAGTTGGTCACCAAGCTTGCCCTCCACGCCAAGGAGAGTCCAATCTGGACACGGGTACAGTCTTCTCGGCCTTCATGTCTTCACAGCCCATCAATTCAGCCCATGGATAACAGGTCAGATGCCCGACGACCCCTTAGTCCAGGACTCCCTCAGTAGCCCCTGAACCTGGCTTCAATGACGAGGAGTCCGGCGTGCAGATTGTCTTCGGCATTGCAAGGCGGGTTCCCCTTCCGAACTCCTAGTTGATCTCCATATGTAATGATTGTATCCAGACTTGTACGCACAACCGCAGAGGACATAATATTTGACGAGTTCAACCCACCGACCACTTTTTGGTACTGTGACACCACGCCTGCCCGGCCACTACTTGCGAACCGTTTTAGCTGGCCGGTCGCCCCACGTCCCAAGACATGGTCTTATTGGCGCGTCTTATCCAAGAGGAGATCGTTCCTCCCTTTTTTAAGGGATTACTGTCAACCCGAACGTGGGTAACCCAACCGTTGCTTGCGTACAACTCCTTGGAAAAAAGCAAGTTTTTGAGGCTCAAGAGGAGACGTTTGATATTTGCAGCCTTTATATAGGGGTACAGACCCGTCTTTTTCTTCCACGCTTGCCTCTTTCTCAATCCCTGCTACCCCGAGTTCCAACACCCGGGTTTTGGTCGCCACAAGCCCCAATCATGTCCGGATCCAGCTGTCAAGGCCGGTGGGTAGCTTCTTCTGTTATGGAGGAAGACATTGCAAAGCTTCGGATGGCGAGGTACCTGACTGCTGAAATCTATCATCGGCTTCCTGCCAAGGGGCAGGTTATTCCCACCCCCAGATCAGGCGAGAGGCTCGTGTTCGTGTCCCACTTCCTTCGTGGCTTGGGGTTTGCTCTTAACCCCTTCGTCCAAGGGCTCATGTTCTATTACGGGCTAGACTTTCACGATTTGGCCCCGGACTCTATTCTTCTTATCTCGGCGTTTATCGTCACGTGCGAAGCCTTCCTCTGAACTCCTCCGCACTTCGGCTTGTGGCTCAAGACCTTCGATGTGAAGCCGCAAGTGGTAGAGGGGGAGCAAGCCGAGTGTTGCGGCGCTACAGTGAGCAAGCCTGCTAGCGCCGTTTAGCTGAAAGGATCCTTCGCCAAATCTTCCGATCTGTGGTAGCAGGGGTGGTTCTATATCACCGAGCCCCGCGGCTCCAAGTGGGCAACTGCGCCCGCATTCCGATCCAGCCCCCCAATTCAGCTTGTATCGTAGATTAACAAGGGGCTGGATTGGGGATCAACGAATGATGTGCGAACTCTGCAAAGTCGCATCTGAAGCCTCATTGAGAGGGACATCAACATAGCCAACAACGTTCAAGTAATGCTAGTTCGTCGGACCCTGCCATGCCAGCGACGGCCTCTCCGCCTATGGGAGTTCAATCCAGAAGGGCCGCGGACTCTTCATCACTTCTTTGGCACAATGCACGAAGGAATGTGGAGATTATTCTTCAAGAAACGAAGGCAATGGCTGGACACCACCGAAGATGTCGGCCTAGACTGTAACCATCCGGATACCCCGATAAGTACCCATTTACCGAATACCTTATAGTCAGATACCCAGTGGCAAGATACCAATAGTATCATCCTTTTTCAGGGCTGGATAAAGAAGGTGGAACGGATTAGGTGTCCGGCTCCCCTTCCCGAAGACTCAGTTACTCCTGTGTTAACAAGGATGCTAGCCTCGGCGCCATACCAGGCACCAGCACGGGAGGGAGAGAAGACCCAAGATGACCTTGGTTCCGGAGGTAAGTCGGACACTGAGTCCGGAGAAATCAACCTTTCCTCGCCCGAAGACGGAGGCGGAAAAGGACCCAGTATCCCTTCTCCAAACAGGAGGAAAAGGGCCGCCTCCGAAGATTGGGAGGGGCAGTCTTCCAAGAAGGGCAAGATGCCACCGTCGATCGGCTTGGGTTTGGAAAGCGACGCCATTGAGCAGCTCCAAAAGGGGGACAAGCCCTCGGCCAAACCGTAAGAGAATCCGGAGTACTTTGATAGCGTCTCGCTCCGTTATTGTTACCGAAGATACACGTAACGCATTTATGCATTTTTACAGGTCGGCATAGAATTTTTCTGGGTGATCCTCTTCTTCGGGGAGTCTCCTCCCAGAGCTGATGGAGAGCGAGACACCTCCTCTGACCTCCTCACCCAATAAGGCGGATGACTCTGAAGTGTCATCGCGGAGGGTCCCTTTTGACCAGGGGACAAAAGAGGCAGTACCCAAAGGTGGACCTCCGACCATTCGGGATTCCGAGGCGGATGATAACAAACGCCCCAGACTGTCTGGTTCATAGCCGACAGTGATTTTGGAGACGGCTGAGCAGATTCCTTCAAAGGATGATTGTGCTTTTGGAGCAGCTTCCGGAGACCCAGGGACTCCGCATATGTTGCAGGACATGTTGCGGAAAGCATCTGTCTCGGGGGAACAGCGTATCTTGATGGGTACAATGATTGAAAAGATTTCGTCCGCGAAGAGCGGATTAAATGAAGCCTTCATGAGCCTACTGAAGGGCTTCGAGGTTTGTGACATAATGTGTTCAACTATGTTTCATTTGCAAAGATGCGTCTGTGTATAGGTAGTAGCCCCTGATACTCGGGTTGGCTTCCACTGGGAAGCAAAACGGAGGATCAAAAAGGATCGTTTGAGGACTAACCTGATCAACTTTGAACATAGGCTGCTTCCCCCTTGGTCGCTTCCCGGACTATGGGAATTGTCGATTTGCAGCGGGAGCTTGATGTGGCAGGGGATGATCTTGCTTTAATCAATATGCGTCTTGACGAGTCGCAAGGTATGTATTCGGGGTAATCCTCATACATTTTTGTGGTACAAGCATGATGCTGAGATTTAGATGCTGGAATATGCATGGCTGCAGATGGTGCTGCCGCCGTTGAAGTTCTTCGAGCGGAGCTGGCCCAGGCCAAGGAGCAGGCCCGTCTAGTAATGTTGTTGCCGAAAAGGCATCGGCTGAATTAAAAGCCGAACAAGATGCATGGCACCAAGATGAGGAGAAGATATCCACTATGATGCTCGAACTGGAGAATGCTACCGGCCGGTGTGAATTTCTGGAGAAGGAAAGTAAAGCCTTAACGGCTGATTCGGACAAGGCCTTACAAGAGGCTAGAGCGGCGCGGTCGGAATCCAGCGCAGCCCGTGAGGAGGTTCGACAGGCGAGGGAGATTGCGGCTGGAAAGCCCTTTTTGCTGTAAACTAAGTTCGGTGACCCGAACTATGACCAGCTTAACCAAGTATGGAGTTCTCCGGACGAGTTCTTGGACTTGCTGAAGAGTTCTGCCGATGCGGCGTAGTATTACCAAGCGTGAGATGGATATGCAACGGAGAAGCTTTTTTGGTCGCAGTTTGGCACATCAAAGCGCCCTTTGTTGCTCAATGAATAGATGTCCCAATGGGCCGAACTTCATAGGATATCCGGCGCTGCCATGAAGGATGTCGTAATCCGGTTGTGGCCAACCGAGCCTGTTCCGAATAACTATTTCGGTTTGGTGCAGAGGCTTCTTGATGCGGTTCCGTGTATCAATGTTGTGAAGCGATCATCGTGCATTGTGGGTGCGCGGATGGCTTTTGCCCGAGTCAAAACATTCTGGGGGAAGATGAAGGCCATCGATGTTCCAACGAATAGTCCACCCAAAGGCAAGGACCGCCCAGAACCGGAGCATTATTTTGAAGACGTCCTAGAGGCCGCCTGCTTTATAGAGGGTCGGTGCTCGAAAGACATAATGTTCGAGTGAGGTGTATGAAAATTGTAAAAGATAATTTTATAGTTAATCTATTTATGTTTTGCTTGAAAGCTTGAATTCCTCCTGTGCGGCCGTTTTGATATAATCTGAAAGTTTTCCAGTCGTCGGCTTCAGCCCCCTCGTAGGAAGTATGGGGGTGTTCGGAAACGCATTTAATCACTCTTTATCCAACATCTTGGTCCATGAAGGAGGTGATAATGCGGCGAACCAGGAAATTATACTATAGGCCTCATGTGACACGGAGAACCGCTAAAGATTCCAAGAAGTCATCAAGTGGTTGACCAGCTCACGCCGCATCATGACAGTCAGTTTTCGGCTTTCTCTACTGAGGTGCTCGTCCGGTTTAGACCCGGGCACAATCGCAGTAGTTCTCCCTTTACTACCCTAGCCGATAGAGCGGAACGTAGGGTAGCAAGCACATGAGCCGGGCAACCCAACTATTGACCCAAGACAATGATTCGGAGTTGATGCATATAAGGCCAAACTTGCGACGCCAAAGTATGCTATAGAGTTGTTCAGACTTTTACTGGCAACTCATTTGTTCCCACACCAAGCCCCTGGTAGGTTATGCCAAGGTATTTCTGTGAAATAATCGTAGGAGCCATATTTGTTGGGGAAACAATGCGGATGATTAGTTCGGATATTTTTTAATGGGAACTGAGCGATATGCCAATGATTACTTATGATATATATAAGCCATCCTACCGACTATTTGACATGCTCGGGGTTGGAGGCGGAGGAACATGCATAGTACAGGCTTGAGAAATAGAGAGTGTGGTCTACAAAGAGTTATTTTCAACCTCCTGTCGCACGTCTGCCCCGCCAGTCCTCGGTGGGGGAATCCTTGATGGAAATAGCCCCTTAGGTGAGTGTACGGATCTGGACTCCGATAGAGCCAGTTTGCGATGTTTATCCTGTTCGTCACCTGTTTTTAAAGGATGGCGAAGGAAGAAATAAAAAGAAAATAAATAAATAATAATAATAATAATAATAATAAGTTACTAGAGTGCTAGAGGCTTATCCGTATTGTGCTTCCGCCAATGCCCATGGTATCTTGAGTGCGTAATGATGTATGCGCGGTACAAACTTTGTAGGTGTACGGAGTGGGCGGCGGAGGCCGGGTTGCTATTTCCGTTCTAGGAGTAGTTGATCCTCGGGTGGAGACTGCTTCTGACCCCCGATGTTTCGTTGGTGAACCTTTCCGTCATCCCTGTCGCTTGGCGGCCTCCTCCCCCTGTGTTCGGCGTTGAGCTTGCCGGCTTGTTTAAAGACCCAGCAGTTTCTGTTGGTATGATTAGTTGGTTTATCGGGGTGGCCATGAATCTGGCAGGGTCGGTCCATTATCCTGTCTAGGTTGGGTGCACTACAAAAAAATACACTTACGTGATGATACGTGTTTGTCACAGTAGGTCGCTTTTTTTGTCATGCATGTACATCCATGACAAATTTATGACAGAATCAAGATAGTCATACATGTGCTATCGTAGAAGTGTTCCATGACATTACCAAAATTATCATCACGGAAGTGTCCACTTCCATGACGATAAATCGCACATCACAGAAGTGCTTTCGTCAAGGGTGACCGACACGTGGCATCCACCATAACGGAATGCCGTTAAGCTATCGGGTCGGGTTTTGGATCCGATAACCCGTTAACAGCCCCGACCAATGGGGATTTTCCATGTGTAAAATCATCATTGGCTAGAGTAAACACGTGTCGGCTCATCGTCGGGACAGATGTCATTCACTCACTGGACAGAAGGCGCCTATGATACGTCGACACGTGGCACGGCCCAACAAGTTTAAATGGGCCGGCCCAACTAAAGGCCCACAAGATTTTGCGGACCATAATGGGCCGGCCCAGCTAAAGGCCCACGAGATTTTGCAGACCATAATAGGCTGGCATAGCTAAAGGCCCACAAGATTTCGCGGGCCATAATGGGCCGGCCCAGGTACAGGTCTAAAAGATTTTTGTGTGCCATAATAGGCCGGCCCAGGTAAAGGCCCACAATATTCTTGCGGATCATAATGGGCCGGCCCAGGTACAGGTCTAAAAGATTTTTGTGTGCCATAATAGGCCGGCCCAGGTAAAGGCCCACAATATTCTTGCGGATCATAATGGGCCGGCCCAGCTAAAGGCCCATGAGATTTCGCCGACATTAATGGGCCGGCCTAGCTATAGGCCCACAAGATTTTGAGGACCCTAGTAGGTCGGCCCGTTAACTGGCTGCCGTGTTTTGGGCCAAATGCCGGCCCATATTTGATACGGTCTATTAATGGCCTGCCACGCTCCGGGCCTAATAGTGGCCCATATGAGATCCGGCCCGTTAAA
The DNA here is from genome assembly GCF_018294505.1 of Triticum aestivum. Taxonomy (NCBI): domain Eukaryota; kingdom Viridiplantae; phylum Streptophyta; class Magnoliopsida; order Poales; family Poaceae; genus Triticum; species Triticum aestivum. The sequence goes on along the minus strand of NC_057812.1, from coordinate 445,672,974 downwards.
AGCCTACCACGTTTTGGGCCAAATTACGGCCCAGATCAGGTCCGACCCTTTAAGAGGTTTTGGGCCTAATTATGGCCCATATCAGATTCGGCCCGTCAACTGGACACTATGCTTTTGGGCCCACTTGCTAAAGGCCCACTTAGTAATTCGGCCTCATATTAGTTTTGGCCTGTTAAGGGTCTGTTTAACATTTCAGCCCTATATTAATTTCAGCCCGTTAAAAGCCCGTCATATAGTTGGGCCTAACTACGGCCCGGTTTGCATCCGTCCTGCTCGCAGCCGATATCTGATTGGGCCAAACAAGGACCGAGACAATTTTTTGGCTTGTTAAAAGCCCGTGATTTGATTCGCACAATCATGGGCCAGGGTTCATTTCGGGCTGCTGCCGGCCCGTGAGCTGATTGGCACGTTTCAGGCCCAACCTACATCGTAATTGCATGACGGCCCGATTATGTACCGTAATTTTACGGTTTGGCCGGTTTACTGCGAAGACAGGATATATATATAGTAAAATAACTACAGCATCGTGAATAAGAAAAAACCTATACTATACAATAAAGAAATTACAGCAGATTACATACACTGGGCATCAAAGATCGCCACGAGTGCAAATAAACACGCCAACAAAATAATATACAAAACTGAAAGCACTTCAATAGAGTTCAAGAAAGGTTAGCCCTGCTGGGCAGCTGCAGCGCAAGCAGCTGAGCAAGATGATGAGACTGCGCTTGTTCAACACTTATATCTTCCTCACTCTGAAAGATAAACAAGTATACAGATGACAGGTTTGGCACATAAAAGTATCAGTGCTGACAATTCATCACATTTCTTACTGACGAATAAAGTGACACAGTTTAAATTTGCATTAACACAATATGGTATTGTTCAGGTCAAGACATGGCAGGAAATGACATTGTGAAGGAGTTGGCAGCTTCACGACACCACTGGATTATAGATCAAGAACTCATAAGTATCAATGGTTAGTGTGCTGTCAATTTATACCATTTCAGATTGGCAAATAAAGAGACGGTTTAAATAATAGTAGAATGTTATGACATTTTTCATAGTTAAGACATTGCAGAATATGCAATTGTGCTGTAGTGGGTAGGTTCACCACACCACTGGATTACAGATGAAGAATAGAAGCATACATGTAGTGCAAAAGAAGATCACTTGCTCTGTATAGTTTAATTTACATGGTATGAAGAAGGAACTTGGTTGTACAACTGAAAACTTAAATTGAGAAAGGACGAACTTTTGTTTATGAACTACATATAATAAACTTTAAACAAGCAATTTGATGCAAACACCAAAAATAAACAGCTGTTCAGTCATGCCTAACCAAATATATACAACAAAGTTTGAAGGCTTGAGATGGACAAACTTACATTATTGGTGAAGACGGGCTCTATAAAGGCCTTGTCCATGCTGATGGGGGGCAATTCAAGAAGTTTACCACAGAATATTCTTCAAAAGCATTGCCTTTATTCTACATTTTGTTAAGAGTAAATATAGATGTGATAATATACAAAAAATGGAGAATATTTAAGATAAGATGAAGAGTGATGCTACATAACCAAGTAGCTATAAATGTAAGTGCAGCGATACAGGCAAAAGGTACATCCAAGAGCAATGCACAGCTAAACTTCTTCAGTACCAACCTTATGGTAAGACTAAATATAGATCTGATGTGTAGAAAATGGAGGGAAAAGGAAAATAAGCTGTAGAGTGATGGTACATGAACAACTACATGTCATTATAAGTACACTGATAAAGGACAGCATGTACTTACAAGAACAATGCAGAGCTAAAAAAACATTGGCATTGGATATATTCTACACTAATGTAACCATTCATACAGATCAGATAATTTAGAGCGAATAATTGATAAGCAAGCTATCATGCATACTGTTGTCACATAATGAACCAGGTATGTATGCAAGTACAGTGATACAGGACAATAGGTACTAACAAGAGCAAAGCAGCGGGCAGCATATTTGAGATATCTTGTCGTTCTTGTCCAACCGGAATTCTTCTTCGAGCAGATTTCCTGCAAAAAAGATCCGTAAGGCACATGCGGAAAAGTAGAAGTTCAAATTGTCATGTGATTTCATAGACAGTACCTCATCTTGGGAACGAGACCAGTGCATAACAAGGTTTTTCCATTCAATGTCTTCTAAATTTAGCACAGGAGACTTCACCAGAAATTCGTTTATAGACTTGCCATCAAAGTGTGATTTCCTCAAGTAACACCGATACTGCTGCAATGCTTCCTTGAAAAGCACAAGCAAGCTTTGCTCGTCATGACTATCCAGATTGACCCTCGCCTAGTTACAGCAATGTAATGTAAATCATTGATGTGTTCAATCAGCAGAAAATAGGAAAATAATAGTCATGAATAATAGCACTTACACGTAAGTTGGACATGAAGATGTGAAAATGGTGTTTGTCTTCACAATAATCTTCCCATGATGGGAATATATGCACGTAGTCCCTAACAACATTAAAAGCATTGTCTTTTAAACTGGGAATAAATGGAATGGGGTTCCAATCTGTAGGAATTGGCTGTCTCTGCAGTTGGGATAGGTCTTCGACCGGTGGACTTCCTGTACTTTTTGCTGGAGTGGGATTTTTCTGTGGTACAGCTGGTGCTATGGCAAATGAAATCGGTATACCTTTTGCTCTAGTGCAGGTCCTGTGTGGTGGGGCTAGTGGTGTGGCCAGTGAAGTATGGGTACAGTCTGCTGGAGTCGATCCTACATTTTGTGTCACTGGTTGTACAGCCAATATAAGTGGGGTGCTGTCTGATTTCTCCAGCACCACCACATTTTTCAAGGACTTTGCTGGTGCTCCTTCAGGTTCGGCAATCACCCTCTTCCTTTTTGATGTCTGATGCACAAGAACAGCATTTGAGTGTAAAACATGGTATGATGACAGATGGAATATGTATTGATAATGGATGGGCATGGCATCTCGACATATATGATGAGTAAACTAAGCAGATGGCGGTGCAACAAACTAGAAGAAATGCAAGACAACATATGCAAGATACCCGCAATCAATAAAACATTGCCAAATTAGAACAGGCACCTTGATGGGTGAACAGGACAGGCCATCTGCCTTTGACTCCTCAAGGTTAGAATAGTCATTAGGATGATACTGAACAAGAATCAACAGGTGGGGAGCGTATGAGTTTCATTGCATCCAGAATGGCACTCAATGCCTTGGTGCCAATTTTGTAAGTCATTGCAGTGTTTATCTTCAAGAGTGGACTGCTGCTAGTGCGACACAAAGCAGCTACACAGATCATAGTGTAGATATAACGGGAAAACCTTAAGCATCAGAGTAAAATCAGCAAAGTGGAACTTGCTGGAATATATGTGCTAGTATTGCTGGTACGGCTAGAAAGGCTTCGGATACCAGCTCTCTTCAAGTGAAGGTGCGGTACTGTTAATATCAATGTAACTCTCAAAGGCGACACAGCTCCCCGCATTTCCTTGCTATTCTTATAGGATTCAAGTGGGCAGGCCACTACAAATCCTATTCCTATGTTTACAGGATCCTATGAATCAAAGAGGCTCAAAGTGTCCATCACAACCGACCGTATAGACCTCTACGCTGCAAATGTCCCTGCTCATCTTCAGTACAAGGAACATACTATACTACTATCATACTCCCTCCGTTCCAAAATATAAGTCTTGGTAGAGATTTCCACTATGGATCACATACAGATGTATCCAGGTACATTTTAGAGTGTAGCTTCACTCATTTTGCTCCATATGTAGTCCATGGTGGAATCTATACAAAGACTTGTATTTAGGAACGGAGAGAGTACATATTAAAGAAGAACGGAAGAGGAACATGGTAAAGAAGAGCAAGCAAATTTTGGATAATAAAATGTTGGTTGCGCAGTGCCCACACATGATGAACCAGAGCACATTAAGAATGCAACTCCTAGCTGTCTCTCGACCATTTCAAGCGGTTGGATGAAGATCCTACGTCTCCTAACCCATCTTCTTCCTCGTCTCTGATTCTTCCCATACAGAACACCGCACGGGCCGCCGGCCGGACCGCCGGCCCCCACCGCATGTGTTCCTCCGCCACCCCCACCCCAACCCCCACCCACGTCGAGTTTTCTTCATTCGGCGAGGCCCCACAACCACCCGAGCCCCTTCGATCGCACCGGCGAACTCTGACGAGCTCTGAAAAATCGACTGACCCAATTTTGAAATTTAGTCTACTGTGATTTAACTAGTGTGGAATATAAAAGGGGAAAACCATAAGCATTGCGAGTATGGTGTTGAGCGTGCCATGGCGGATCTGAAGGTGCAAACCGGACAAAGGCAACTTTGCAACCAAGACAAGAAATCAGAGTAAAGCAGTGGCGATCTATTTTCTTGCTGCGATAAATAAGTTGAGCAGATACGAAAGAGTACCGCCTCTGGTGCGGCGCCGTGTAGGCATCTGCTGAGAATTTGACGGTGCTGCGGTAGCGATGGCTGTCGGCGGCGTGGAAGCAAATCTAGGAGGGTAGACAGTGGCGGCGGGGCGCGGTCGACGAGACGGTCGTAGGAGCAGCGTCGGCAAGGTGGACGACGGCGGGGATGAAGCGAGAGGACGGGATGCAAGGATCCCGGTCCGAAGCCGTGGATGAGAGAGGTCAATCTCTTGTAATGGACGGCGGCGTCGGTGTATCAGCTCCGGCATGGTGGAGGAGGAGGACGGTGGATGGGGTGGCGGACGGCCGCGGACGGAGGAGGGTGGGGTGGAGAGGGTGTTTTGGCGCCCACGGAGTACGAATGGGGAAAAGGGAGGTAGAGAGGAAGGGGGGAACCATGTATTCAGGGCGCGCTTATCTCAAATGCAAGGAAATTTACAAACTTAGCCCCCGTTTCAAATTTCTACTACATCACAGCAACACTAGTCGGTCGGGGATAGGACGGTAATCTCGCATACACCGAATATTTGCCGATGAGAGTTTGTTTTTGGCGCCCACCGTGTATGAATATGAATCGGGGAGGGAGTCGATTTCGGCCGAGGACACACTATGTTTTGGTGCCCACCATGTATGAATCCGGGTGAGAGGCAGTTACGTCACATTTGGGTGAAATTACAAACCTACCCCTATCAAAACCTATAGAAATCCAGCATATAGGCTTTGCATGGCAGGGATAGGCAGTAGTGATTTCCATCTCGCCGATTTTGGTTTCGGGCGGTTACTGCGACTTTCCCCGCTTCGTTCAAATTTTGCAGAGTGCACGTTTACCGTGCCAACTCAATTTGAATCCCGTTTGTATTCTATTTTTTTCGGGCGGGATCCATTTCAATTGGAATTACATTCTATATACATCATTTTTTTATATATATATATACTTTGAAAAGCACAACAAAGAATTCTGCTCCTTTATATGTATAATATGATTTACAAATACAACGATCTCAAAATCTTAAGGTTGAATTCGAATTTTTTTAACCAAATTATGTTCTACTAAAATGTATGGATCAGTAATATCTACATATTAAATAACATAGATGTGCGTGAATTCATATGAGTATGCATGTTTGATAGATCAATTTTGGTTCGAGTATGGATTACATGTATCATCATCTCGAATTCAAATATTTGAATCCCTTTTTTGTTCACTCCTTTCACGCCCATCTCTCTCGCATGCATGCTCCTTCAGGTAGCTATCACTCTCTTTTCTCTAGCTCACCCGCACGCTCACTTCATGTTGCTCCTATCCTCGCAAACATGGTCTCTCGACGTCTCCCTTGAGAAGTGTCACACTCTCCCTATCATTATAAATGACACGGTTTTCATTATCTCTCACGTCTCTACTGTTCTCTGGTATCACTCGGTACCTAAGCTTTCTTTTTCACCGCCAAACACACAGTCTCCACTCGTCTTTCACTTTGTCTTTCTCTCTATGGGATTCTCTCACACACCCTATATGTCTCTACATATGACTCATACCACTAAAATTACTCTCTCTATCTCTCCTGTAGACACAACATTTGTTGCGGTCTCCTTTTCGTCTCCATCCCAGACTGACATTATTCATTTGTTTACCAATATGACAACCCCGACTACCGTCTCCTCTCTCTCTCTCTCACAGACACGCACGCACAACTCCTACCACTAAAATGTGAATGGAAAATGAGATTTTGTTATATCTAAACAAAGAAGGACTGGAGGGAGTGATTGCTCTGACACGGACGCGACCTCTCATAGCGCAGGCATTGAACCGGCGTGCCGGCCAAGAGGGCCGCACTCGCTGTAGGCCTGGCTGAGCATGCCTCCTCGCCGCGTGCAACCAGCTTAAGACTGCCCCGCCTGCCTTCATTGAATCCGCACGTGTGCCGGCAACACGTCCTTCCGCGAGCCGGTAGGCATTTTAGAACACAAAAAATGACTACAATATAATTAATTTACGCATGGTCTTGACTTGTTGTGCTCGCACTGGTAGCAGGAACTAGTAGAGGATTTTCTTTATTTATAACTCTCCTCACATTTTTTTTGGCTTTGAAGTGAATCATGGTTGTGGACATTATGTATGAATGTGCAGATATCTGTGAACATGAGTTTGATGTGGAAGTTGAACTTGGAATGTCGGGCTTGCGCGTGAACTATACCATGTCCAATGCTTCGTCTGTTATTGTTCGGAAAGTAATTGTTGTTATTACATGACCTGAAAAAAAAACATTTTGTGCCACATCAGTAGATGCACGGACATCACAACAGGCATGCTGATTGGATAAACATTTGAACCTAGCTATTATGAAGGAAATTTTGTATTGACAACAGTTTTAGATAGCAGGAGATGCCTAGCCTACTCTGCATCTGCTAGCTTATTCCTGGCTTCTTCCATCTCTTCTTTCGCTTGGGTGAAGAGAGCATCTGATTGCTTTTTTCGCTTCTTCAAGAACTCAGCTACATTCTCAAGGGCTGCTGCACGCTTTCTTTCAGCCTTTACTAATGCCACGAGGACACGAACAGCTGACGACTCCACCTGGCTTGTGTGTAATCCAGCATCATCTGGGAATTTGCACCTTGTGTCTAATCCAGCATCATTACGGAACTGGCACCTTGTGTGTAATCCAGCCTCATTTTGGAAACATGATCTCGAGGTTGACCATACTTCCCTCCTCGCAGGAACTGCATCCTAACATGAAGTTACTTCTTTTTTAGATCAATACTCAGAGCAACCTAGATCCATTTAGTAGAAGCTAGATAAACAGAACTCGGAGAAGTGAATTCAAAAGGAATAAATAAATAAAAACAGAGTACAAGGTGAGAACACCCACTTCCTACATCAAGCTAAAAACGAAAGCATTAGGACGATTAAGACTCTTCTTATTACACATCGAAGAACACCACGCTTAAGAGAAACAGAAACTACAACATATACACATCGAAGAACACGAGGCTATACGAAAGTATTGAAAGGGTGTTACTTACCAAAGGTCGTTTTACAGGTTCGGTGCAGCTCCTCTTTAACTTGCCATGCTCCTTGAAGATGTCCCGAATATCCCGTGTTTGACCTTCATTGCTCCTCTGCATGTTCGCACTCGTGGTTTTAAAATCTCAACATGGCAAGAAAAATATACTACTAGTAATACTCGTGCATCTTGTGGGCAACATTAAAGCACTTGTCTGCCATGTTAGAGCATCTCCAACAAGATAAACTACTCATACAAATGCATCTTGATGCGTGCAATGCATGGGCATTTTGCTAGTTCTAAAAACCTTTCCATCATTTGCCACACTACTAGTTGCAGATGAAAAACCTACCCAAGCACAGCGCGATACAGGAGCAACGCACAATTACAAGCTGATATTCTGTTGGACAATGGAGGCTATAACCAATTACTTTTACGGGAACAATAGCACCCATGAAATTTGAAGGGTAGGTATGAACAAAATTGGAACTGCACATGTACTGCCAAGTGATTCAATACACACATTACCAGTCGAGGAGGAGAACGATGGTCGCGGCGGCCTCTATGAGTCATGGTCGGCAATGGGAGTCAGTTCATTGTCCACGACGGTGGTACTTCTGCGCTTGGCGTCGGCTTCCGGGAAGCAAATACGAGACCGTGGAAGACGATGCCGGGGAAGAGGCTCCGTGTACGACGATGACGGTGGACCGACTCCAGTGCGGCGTACGAGGTCGTTGATTAGGCAGATGCGCTGCGGTGGACGAGTGCGCCGATGTAAAGGGGAGGAGCATGAAGGCTGTTGTGCCGTGGAGAAGTCTATTTTGCGGTGGGGATAGAAATTGGGGAGTATTCGGGTGTACTACTCTGGGTGACGGGGTGGGGTTGGCTGGGTAGGGTGAACCTGAAGTTACAAAAACAGCCCCCTACCAAGCGTCATCCATAGGCCTGTTCCGAAGGCTGTGATGGTAACTTCCCACTGCTCGAATCAGGGTTGCGGGAGATTTTCCCGCTGACCTCAAAATTTTGTGACACTGGACTCCCCGTGTGGCGTGTTGAGTGATTCGGCTAAGCAACTAGCGAGTAGTAGTAGTAAACTTTGCATATTAGGTTTGACCGAAGTCAAACTTCCTAAAGTTTGACCAAGTTTATAGAAAAATATAAACATTTACCATAACAAATATGTATGATGTGAAAGTACATTCAATAATGAATGTAATGATATTTATTTGTTATTTTATATGTTAATATTTTTTGTTATAAGCTGTCACATCCCTAGCTTCTGGCATTGCTCTAGCCTAGCTTCATGTCTGCATCATGTTTAAATTCAAATGAAATTTGAACTGAGGAATTCAGAAGCCTCAAAACCCTAGTTAAAAGAAGGGCAAGCACCCTTTAAATTGCATTCTGTGAATCCAAAGTGCCCTAAAAATAGTTTTGTGAATTTTGGCAAGAGTTATATATCAAACCAAAATTCTGGAATATTTTTAAGGAATTATTTGGTCTCTGAATTTAAATCAATAATCTATTTGAATTTGGGGATATATTCATAATATATAATGAATATATTTTCAAATGCTTTGAAATGTTTTATGTACTCTTGGAATAGTCCAGAGAGGTAACATAAAACATTTCAGAATGTTTTGGCACTGTTTGAAATTATTTTGGAATTGAAAACAGTGGCAAAGAAATTAAATAAAAAGAAATAAAACAGAACAAAAAAAAATAAAAGAGAGAAGGCCACCTGGGCCACTTACCTGTAGCCGGCCCAGTTGGCCAGCTCCTCCCGCTGGCCCAGCCCACCGCCGC